>NW_007393532.1:0-1113 GCF_000475195.1 Diaphorina citri | reverse complement strand
CCCCCTCTTTTCACCTATTTCTACCTCCTTCTCACCTCTCCTCCCTATTGCTCCCCCCCCCCTTCAAGTTTAAAGTGGTCGTTCCTTCCATCCAACAATCTTCACATTCAAGGATGGTAGGTACATAATATTATGTTGGTACTATGTAGACATTATGTACCTACCTATGTACATACCTGTCCACGCGTAAATCTTTCCATTTCATATGTTACCTATTCTATTCGATACCTATTCTATTCTAGACCTTTGTAATAAAAAGTAAGAATAGAGCGCAAAGAAATGAGAGGAAAAGTGAGAGAGAGAAGAAAAGGAGAGACAAAGCTTTTCACTGTCACATACACACAAACTTACAATAGTAATATTACCCCTCTCTCTCTCTGGCTTTGTTATACCGCTCAGGTTTCTGTCTCTTTCTCACCATAATTCATTTCGAATTCTAATTTTCTATTCTTTCTTCTCTCTCCGTCTCTCTTTCTCTCACCTATATTTTATCTCGTACCCTCAAAAATCTCAAACAAATACATAATATTGAGGATAAATTTCCATACCTCGGATGGGATTGAACCCACGCCCTCCTGTTTACCAGGCGAGTGTCTTGACCTCTACACCACCGAGGCAGGTTCTCCTGTTGGTTGGTTTCCTGACCCTCTTCTTCTTCATCACCTTCCCATGTTTAGATTTGGTCAGCGTTTTAAAGTAATGTAATCGGGTCAAATTTTCGATGGTCAGTTTTTAGTGCCAAAACACGTTTTGAGGTCCCTAGAGCCTAAATCCGAAGTTTTAGCCATTGGTCCGTGTGTGTATGTCTGTCTGTCCGTCTGTCTGTCTGTCTGTCTGTAAACAAAATATCTCGAGAACGGTAAGAGCTAGAGAGTTGAAATTTGGTATGCAGCTGTAAAATGTGACAAGGATGCGACTTTTGGTTAAGATCGGTGCAACGGTTGGCGGCATTTTACGGCTTTTTGGCTGTTTTCGACCACTTTTTGGCGGTTTACAGCTATACTGACTAAACGGTTAGAGATACATATTGTAAAAGTTGGGTAGGAGAACACCCAAATAAGCATCATTCAGTAGGATAAGGAAAGTCGTGTGATGTTCACACCAGATATTTTT
>NW_007393531.1:0-1113 GCF_000475195.1 Diaphorina citri | reverse complement strand
TTTTTCCACACAAAAGCTTTTCTTACTTTTTTCCATTTACTTTATTTGATCAAAATAATAATCGTTGGACCAGAGAATGTAGAGATCAAAGAAATGCGACATTTTCAAGCTTTTCAATAATCTGGGTATTAGGTCTCCTAATATTCCTCAATTTTTGTCAGTAGGTACCTACTTCATAGGTAACTTTAATAAGTTGACATTTAGACGGTTAGGTCAAAGCTTTTCTTACTTTTTTCCATTTACTTTATTTGATCAAAATAATAATCGTTGGACCAGAGAATGTAGAGATCAAAGAAATGCGACGTTTTTAAGCTTTTCAATAATCTGGGTAGGTCTCCTGATATTCCTCAATTTTTGTCAGTAGGTACTTAATAGGTAACTTTAATAAGTTGACATTTAGACGGTTAGGTGCAGGATTATTGATTATACCTGGACCAGGTGTTTTATTGATAACGTTAGGTCAGTGAATATCAACAATAATTCCATCTACCACTTACTCTACAGTCTACTGAAGGCGAACAACTTCACCTAACCTTAGTGTAGTGTACAGACACGACACTCTGCTCCTTAGTGTAGACACTGCACGCCGTCAATTTATTCAGAATAAGGCTACCAGGTAGAGAACCTAACAATCACCTAATCAGCAATAAGAAAGTTATTTACGTAGCTATCCACTTATAATCATCATCTATTTTGGTGATGGTTCCCTTCCATCCATGGCTGCCAACCATCCTTCAATTCAATCTTTCATTATTCAAGCTCTTCATGTGAAGAGGCTCTTATCTCATCTTATCGAACATTTCTTCTACACCTTTCCTTCCATACTTCTATTCCTACTCCTCTCCCTTTTTACTTTCCGTATCCTATAGGAAGGAAAGTAATGTAATCGGGTCAAAATTTCGATGGTCAGTTTTTAGTGCCAAAACACGTATTGAGGTCCCTAGAGCCTATAAATCCAAAGTTTCAGCCATTGGTCCGTGTGTGTGTCTATTTGTCTGTAAACAAAATATCTCGAGAACGGTAAGAGCTAGAGACTTGATAGATGTCAAATGTGACAAGGATACGACACGAAACTTTTGGTTAAGATCGGTGCAACGGTTGGCGGCATTTTAC
>NW_007393530.1:0-1113 GCF_000475195.1 Diaphorina citri | reverse complement strand
AAATTGAAGAGAGAAGTAGGAGTGGGTAGGAGAAAGCAAGCTGTTCTGAGAACAAATGTCATCTTTTCAGAACAAAGTATATGCCAGGTAGGTATTGAAACCATGACCTAGCATTTACAATGTGCAGTTGTGCACTATATATCTAACTAGGCTGGCTCCTTCTAGAACTGCCTCGACCTCCTGATTTGTATACCCTAACTTCATAGGTTTTTTTTTTAAAACACAGGTATTTTGTGTAGCGTAATATTTCCCTCCCTCATTTCAGTAATTCAGCAAAGTCCACTGTCTCTCCTGTTTACAAAGAACCAAAAATCATTGAATTAGAAGATAGGGAACAAACTAGTCCTACAAACACAGCAGATTTGAATATCAAAACCACTACCCAAGATGCTACAGAAAATGAAATGGACACAGCATTGAGTGATATCAACTCAGAAGCAGATTTTGATAGTGATGGAGACAAAGATAATGAAATAGTAGAGCCTGAACCAAGTATAAGTGAAGACGTTAGTGATAATGAAGGAACAGATGATACAGATCTAAGTGTAGAAGAAATCAAGGTAAGAAAGATACAAAGTACCAAAGTAATTTATGAAAAGCTGATAAGGTAGTGAAAAATAAAATACCTAATAAACACCCCGAGTATGCTTTGAACAGTCTTGTAGCATTCTTAGAAGCGTACAAACTTTCTAATATGAGATTGTAGATCCAGTAATCTTCTTCTTCTTCCTTTTTTTTTTTTTTTTTTTTTTTTTAATTGGAGATTTTAGATCCGATAATTTTTTTTTTTTTCTTTTTTTTTTTTTTTTTTTTTTTTTTTTTGCCTTTTCCCGTGTACAGACGGGGTTGGTGTTTTTTGTCAGCCTCTCAATCTGCCCTAACTAAGGTGATTGCTTTGGGCTGACATTTGGTTTTGGCTACAAATTTAATGAGCAGATGACCTTCACACTCTACCTTTGCTATTTCTTTAGCAACGGGAATTGGAGACCCAATGTCACTGCTGGGATTTGTCCCCTTATTTAATGAAGCCACTTCCTTACCAACAGGAACTTTCTAAAAATCCAAGTTCTTTATATACAATTTATTTTTCATGTTTTATTTTATTTATTTTGT
>NW_007393529.1:0-1113 GCF_000475195.1 Diaphorina citri | reverse complement strand
TTTTGTTTATTTTCCTGATTAGACGTGCAACAAAAAGGGGTTCAGGAACAAACAAAATGTTTTGTGTTCTTCTTCTTCTTCTTCTTCTTCTTCTTCTTCTTCTTCTTCTTCTTCTTCTTCTTCTTCCTCCTCCTTCTTATTCCGTTCTACAAAACCTGCTAGGAATTCTGCTCGATTTGAGTTAGTAAAGTGGTTAGTACCCGGTTTGGTAAACAGAAATCCGTGAGTTCAAATTCCACCCGAAGCACGAAAGTTTACCCCACTATTCGAACTAAGTGCAAAAGGAACTAAAAATGCAAATTAGTGCGGGTGAACCTCAATTCTTTCGTTCCCTACACATACCCAACATGCACATAAGTACACTATTAGATATAGGTATTTAGATAAACTTTATGAAGACTCTGAGAAAATGGCAAACTAACACTGTAACTAGATTATTTTTCAACTTATTGTTTCATTACAAATTTTCATCAGTAAATGTAAGAACAAACGAAAGTTTATCAGAAATACATAAACCTACAAGTTGGAATAGTTTCGACATCTACATATATAGTATATTATAGGTACTGTCTCCACAGGAAACTCCTGAGAAGGAAACACCAGGCGATATACCCACCTCCTCCCCAGCATAATGCCAGATGGTTCTAATTACTTCCTTACTGATAGCAGCTGACGAAAACCACCTCATAATAATTATAGGAACAGTTCGATCTGCCCTTCGCACCATCTTTTCCGAAACTTGTGGATATTGTTTTCTGTCTGGTCGCTCACGGGCGGTAAAATCTCGCCATCCTAATTGACCGAACGACAGTGAGGTGTGCGTTTTAACTCGACAGTTTTGCATTTGGTCTGAATGAATGTTTGTTCCGCTATAACTTGCGTTTGCCTGGTCCGATTTTGGTGAAATTTGGTGCTGGGATTTGAAACATCAATGCACGTCGCTCAGTAAAATTTGGGGTTCCATAATTGAGTGGGGCACATTTTTGGTCCAAATTTTCGTTGCCCAATACCATATGTCATCATATCATCATAAACTCAAGTGAAAAGAAGGAATGAAAGGATAGGTATAAGTAGCACTGCGGCAGAACATGCCTCGAAAACTCCTAGGGCGAC
>NW_007393528.1:0-1113 GCF_000475195.1 Diaphorina citri | reverse complement strand
TTTGTGTATAGGTATCCGAGGAACTGTCTCTCTACGTATTTAGAAATGTTTGTGTTCGACTTCTTTTTTATGAGATTTCTGTATGATTCCTTGTTCGTCTGCTTCTCCTCCTCCTCATCTTCCTCATTTTACTCTCTCGTTTTATTTTTCTTTCTCTTTTTATTTTCCCCCTTTCCCTTTCTCCTTTTTCTTGTCCTTCTTCCATTCTATCTAATGCTTCTTCTCTTCTCTTAGTTTTATTTAATTTCTCCACATGGATGTCTTTCACGTAAATTACGTCTAACTAAACCTGTATTTTCTTTTCCTTCTCTCTGCAGATATCTTCCAATATCTTGTCTTTTATTTGATTTTTTACCTACTTTTGTGATCGTGTTGGAAAAAGTTATTAGAAAGGTGTTCACATTTTTTCATCCATAAAGTTCCTCATGTTGTAGTTTTTTACAAAATCTAATGAGTCATTAGATTCGGATATCATTATAGCCTCAATTAAGAGCAAAAGTGAGCTAAAGGTTGGGGACCTTCGGCCCTACCCTCAATACAACCCTGGATGAAATCGACAGATTATACTCGTAAGGTGATTCAGGGGCATTAGCAGTAGCCTAGTTTATGAGAGAGCCTCATAAACTAGGCCTCTATCAGGGTTCACTACCCTGATATTTACACAGTATTCACAAAAAGCCCAATCCGAGGCTTAGGTGTAGGGGCTGGACATCCCTAAAGGATGGGTTAAGCTTCTACGAATCTCCGAATAGTGCCAGTAGAATGGGGCACTAACAAACCACACCATTTGTACCAGTCGACTCAATATAAATTGCATAGCGAGTTTAGGTGTATGAGCGACGAATGAAAAATGTGCACCAGCCTAGTTGCGTTATTTCGCATCCCCATTCACATATTAGTCAACTCTCTTTTCCAGTCCCCCCTGTCCCCCTCTTCCTCTTCCTTTGTCGCCTCGTCTTCCTTTTTAGCCCGTCCTTCCTTTATTATTACGATAGTAATAAAAAAAAGGTATAAGGGACGTGTTCGCTTTGGTGTCGTCTGTGTGTCTGTCTGTTCCCACAGACGGACTTATCCAAACCTGGTCGACCTATATATCAAATTAAAGGTCTTTTT
>NW_007393527.1:0-1113 GCF_000475195.1 Diaphorina citri | reverse complement strand
TAAACACTGTGTACTGAACAGTGCTGAAAATACCACGGTGCTCTTCCAGCTCTTCAAATGGCTCAGATCACACAGTATTACATAACAAAGAAGGTAATTTCCTAGATAGGTAAAGAATATCAAGCATGTGGCTTGGAAGAACTTTAATTGTACCATATAGATTCTAAGATACCATTGATACGTAGCTAGTGTTTAAAATACCTGCAGTACTCAGAGTAGGTATAATGGATTATGGGGCACGATTTCCACCTTTATGTCTGACATTATTCGTTCACCAGACGAAATGCAAGAATTCCTCCTGCACGATTTGGTTACGGTCATTATATTCTCGGATCCAAGCTACCCTTCTATCTTCTCTTGTTATGACCATGGGTTTATGAGTGAGGAACACATTCATTCTTATATCATCAGAAGTCTAAGTCTAAGAAGGCGTGAGGAATGAATGGGCGGCACCAAAGAAATAGTGCTAAAATGTTGAAGAGTTGAGGTCGAAGAAAAAAAATCGACAAATATTTCCTCCAAATTGAAAGAAAACGTTTAAAAAAGTGAGAAGGGAGAAACTTTCTAGTCCTACTCCCATTAAGAAGTGATAACTCACCCCGAATTGGGGTGGATAGTGATTTGCCTCTAGTTGGCCATCTGAAGAAGTAATAAATACGCAGGCAACTACAAATAAGGTTATATTAAGGATATAAAGGGCGATCAAGAATAACAAGATACAAAAGAATACCCAGCAGTTATAATTTCGTAGAAGGAATCCTAAGCTTTGTTTTAAGGCGAGCTCAGAAGTGGCGGGCAAATTCATTAACAAGGTTAGCCTTGAGGTTATTATTTTCGGATACATACCACGATACCACCAGAATACAACAGGCACATTTGCTACATGTCTGTCATAAGAATCTGGAAAGAGCGCGAGATGAAATCAAAGCACAAGATATCGTGGATAAATAAATAACAAGCATGAACAGTGGCGTGGTGAACTATTGTCTTTCGTCTTGTTGTTTGTTGTGTATTATGTACATATTCCCAGAATAGGTCGATATGCTTCTTCGGGAAATGGAAAAAGAAGATGTGTACTTGAGAAATAGATACTACCAACCAGTACTTAGCCAG
>NW_007393526.1:0-1113 GCF_000475195.1 Diaphorina citri | reverse complement strand
GGTTTAGCTGTTTCTTTGTCCATCCGAGTGATCAGTGTTGGACTTTGGACTTTTAGGATGAGTAGTAGAATCAGTCAAAGCAACATGGGAAACACTCAAAAAATGTCCACCTGTATGTTAAAATGATGTAACACAGTTTTCAACATGATTCATCAGCATTAATCAGCAATTACATATATTAAATTGAGTGATCCGCAACAACTGCTAAATCATTTGCTACATTAGAGGAGATTCCCCATATAGTATTGGCGATAAGGGCTTGTAAGCGGGGGATTTGGCCATCTGATGAACGGCACTCCTAAAGCTGTGTCCACACCTATAGTCAACCAGCCCTCGATCGACGTTGATCGATGTCGACTGAACCGTCCACACTGCCTCGACAACATAGATTCATATGGATTGATGTCGATCGACGGACGGCCGGTCGACTATGTGTGGACACAGCTCAAGACCAAAACAGAAAGTTGCACTCTTCATTCGTATCTTCTCCGAAGAATCGATTTGAAGAAGTAGGCAACCAACTCGCAGTTTGAAGAAGTATCTGCTCGTCATTAAGGAAAACTCGGCTACAAAAACACGGATGAACAAGAATCCCGTTTCCCCGTTTTCAATGCACAAACTGGGAATGAGAATGACGAACGAAAATTTCCAAGATAGCTCACCCACTCCACAACATGATTAACGATGTCGACTGAACCGTCCACACTGCCTCGACAGCATAGATTCATATGGATTGCTGTCGATCGACGGACGGCCGGTCGACTATATGTGGACACAGCTCAAGACCAAAACAGAAAGTTGCACTCTTCATTCGTATCTTCTCCGAAGAATCGATTTGAAGAAGTAGGCAACCAACTCGCAGTTTGAAGAAGTATCTGCTCGTCAATAAGGAAAACTTCGCTACAAAAACACGGATGAACAAGAATCCCGTTTTCCCGTTTTCAATGCACAAACCGGGAATGAGAATGACGAACGAAAATTTCCAAGATAGCTCTCTCACTCCACAACATGATTAACATACGAGTACATCGAATGAGAGCACATAGATGAAAACTCAATATGAAAATGTACGCGAGACTTGATGAAGAGGGGAATTAATTAAATCGAGAACAT
>NW_007393523.1:0-1113 GCF_000475195.1 Diaphorina citri | reverse complement strand
AATAGAATAGAATAGAATAGAATAGAATAGAATAGAATAGAATAGAATAGAATGGAATGGAATAGAATAGAATAGAATTAGAATAGAATAGAATATGAATAGAATAGAATAGAATGGAATATGAATAGAATAGAATAGAATAGAATGGAATAGAATAGAATATGAATAGAATAGAATATGAATAGAAGAGAATAGAATAGAATAGAATAGAATAGAATAGAATAGAATATGAATAGAATAGAATAGTTTTCATCTATATAAATAAAATCCACATCCTCCTTGGCCTTATCCTCCATCTCTTTATTGCGGGCCAACTGCAGCATGCCACGGTCATAGGTACATGTCCTGAATAGAATAGAATACAATAGAATAGAATAGAATAGAATAGAATAGAATAGAATAGAATTTTTTTGAATAGAATATGAATAGAATAGAATAGTTTTCATCTATATAAATAAAATCCACATCCTCCTTGGCCTTATCCTCCATCTCTTTATTGCGGGCCAACTGCAGCATGGCACGGTCATAGGTACATGTCCTGAATAGAATAGAATAGAATAGAATAGGATAGAAAACAATAGAATAGAATAGAATGGAATGGAATAAAATTCTAGATCAAGCGTGCGGAGGCGCGCGAAAGTCAAAAGTTCGAAGCGCCGCCAGTCCAGAGTTTGCGCCGCCCGTCCGTTATTAACGCGAATTTGTCTGTAAATTGCTTAGAATCGAGAAAGTTTCAGTTATTATTCTTTCTCCTTATGCATCTAGGATTTCAAAAATTACATTGGAAAAATTTCTCTCTGTCTCCTACGCTGAAAGACCTTTTGTTGTCCTCTTTTCACGAGAAAACGGATCGACCGATTTGGACGAAATTTTCTGTGGTTGTCAAGAAGAGGGTGGCATGACATATAGGCTACTTATATTTGTCACTATCTTGATTCAAAATTGCGGCTCTTCAAAATCACACCTCTTACGCCGCGCTGATCCCGTACAAAGGACGGGTTGGCCAGCCTACTTAGCTTAGTTGGTAGTGCGTCTGCCTGCCTTGTAAGCGCTAGGCCGCGGGTTCGATTCCCGCCCGGGGCGGATTTTATCCTGATGGGATAATGTTCGTTC
>NW_007393522.1:0-1113 GCF_000475195.1 Diaphorina citri | reverse complement strand
TCGATTCTGCTTCTACAAAGCGCGCGGGAGTCTTGAGCAAAAATGATCTTTGAGTAAATTTTACCCTTCTCTAACCTTGCTTTGGATGGTACAAAGATGAACACTAGGTACCTACAAGTCTAGAGCCCGTAAAACAGCCTCTATCACCTCTGTGGTCAAGTAGGTATCACAGAAGGCTTGTATACCGAAGGTTCTGGGCTCGATTTCAAGCGGGGTCGAAGTTTTTCGGCTCTGATGTGAGTTGGAGTTTGGTTTGCACTCCTCAATTGACGAGGTGTCAACTCAGCCTCGTCAATTGAGGCTGATTTGACAATCGAGGAGCTACTTTAATCGCGTGTTCATGGAATAAGATCATAAAGCGTTTCATATGTGTATTATTGTGAATCCCCTATTCTCAGATTTCATGACAGAGGAGTCTAGAAGACGAGATTAGATTTTTCGTCAGTACAATATCACAATGTACCTAACTACCTACTCAGATTGCATAAGATTGCGTACAATTACGTTTTGACCTTCAAAATCTTCACTCAGAGACAAACAAAAACAAGTCAGCTTGCTCAGTACGGTTCGTAAACACCATGGACTTCATGGAGGTACAAGTAAACACAACTTAATAGGACAATGGATAGTTTTATGTACAAACTTTATGTCGTACTTGTGACACAACATAACGTATGAAATTTCCTCAATTAACACATTTTAACGCTAAAATTGCTAAAAATAAGTACCTAAGATAAATGAAACTTGGGTTGGTATTGGTAGGTAGACTAAACTTGAGTTCTGGTTCTGAAGTACGTCGAGGAGACAAGAAATATCTCGTCCCGTGAAAAAACTATGAGATGAGACAAGGTCCTGTTTCGTCTCCTGATTTCTCGTCTCTCGTATACATCACTGCGACGAGACGAGAAATGTCTTCTCGTCTTGAATTATCAAAATTCACGAATAAATTATCTATTTTCTTTTGTTAAAAGCTAAGTTTGGACAAAAAAAAAATACCTTGGTTAGATGTAAAATACAAAATACTTAGATGTAAAATCTTCTTCTTCTTCTTCTTTTACTGCGTCTTTTCCCACTCAAGTGGGGTCGACGTTTTGGATCAACCTCTTCCATGCA
>NW_007393521.1:0-1113 GCF_000475195.1 Diaphorina citri | reverse complement strand
CAGTGTGTGAACTATGAAATGTGAACTGTGAAATGTGAATGAGTGAATGGATCTCGTTCTTATAATATAAGATTATAATTCCTGGTATTTTTCCTCCTCCGTGCTTAATGCGCTGAAAAATCATTTTCATCTCTCATTATTATTATTTTCTCGTCTCTTCGGTGATAGCAGAGAGCAGGATCAGAAAACTTGGAGGTTTGGAGGAACTGTCTCATAGACCTAAGGTACTCGTAAAACTCATATGAGGAAATATCTTGTGGTAGATGCCTCCCGAAAACGATGACGTCACATTAAATCTCCCAAGCTCCCTTGCAGGCGACACTAAAGTGGTTTCTGCGCGTGACTTGTATCGTGACGTCACAATTGTTTGAACTTCTTCATTAGAACGGCACATGAAATTTGAATTTTCGACTTTCAAGACACTTTTTGGACTTTGGACTTCAGGTTTAGATTATTCACAACTTTTTACGTTGGAATCGACCTTTTATTCATAATTGTTACCCTAATGCTTAATTTTATGATGTCATCTTTACTATCGGGCTTTCACTCTTTATTTCTTCTTCCCCTCCTTCTCCTTCTCCAAACCTCCTCCTTCTCTCAGTCCGCTTTTCCTTCTTCTTATTGCCTTTTCCCCCTTGTCTTCACCTTCTTATCGGCCTTTTCTTTGGGGGGATCTGACTTGAGTCCCGACTGTGATATCCGAGTTGCGTCCATCCGATTTGCGTCCCATTTCTGAAATTTATCATCCGAGTTGCGTCCCTGAGTTACCTGAGCTAGAACTATGTACTTTATATACTTATCCTAGTTTAAAGGTATACATGTAGTACAGGGTGACAAAAAAATACTGTACGCAGCATTTTTTCAGCTTTCATCATGTAGGTACCTCGTTCGATAACGTTAAAAATTCAACTGTACTTGTTCAGAAAGAAGTTACGTCAATAGAATATTGCTATAAAAGGAGCTGTCACAAATGAGCAGTGACCAGCATTATTATAGGGTTAGGGTAAACGCAAAAAAGAGCTTTCACAATATGACCAGTGACCAGTGTTATTATAGGGTTAGGTTAAATGCAAAAAGGAGCTTTCACAATTTGAGCAGTGACCAATGTTATTA
>NW_007393520.1:0-1114 GCF_000475195.1 Diaphorina citri | reverse complement strand
AACGAACCCGGGTCTCTGGACGAGAAGGACGATGATACTGGCTCGCTAACCGAGAGCTGTTTCAACGAGAAAGAAACACAAGGTGTTGTTCTCAAGAGTTTCATTCAGCTGTGTGAAACAGAGAGCCTCATTCAAACCATCCGAGTAAGTAAAAAAAATCCGGTTTACATGGGATCTAAGGAGCTCTTCTTGTTTCCTTATTATTAAGGAGTTTGTTTGAAGAAAGTCCAAGCATTGAAATATAAATCAGTTCTCATGTAATGTACAGAACTGACGCCTTAGAAACAAAAACCATATATTTTAGATCTGAGTCAATATACATCATTTTAGAATGCCTACAAAAAATGTTAATTTTAAGGTTTATACTGTTTGAGGTTTGATAGAGGGAACGGTAACAACGGAGGTCTTATCGTCCCGAAATCGAAGAGAGAAGAAAGACAGGATAGGAGAAAGCCAGCCGTTCCGAGAACGAACATTATCCGTTCAGGATAAAATCCGCCCCGGGCGGGAATCGAACCCACGTCCTAGCACTTACAAGGCAGACGCGCTACCCTCCAAGCTAACTAGGCTGGCTTAAACCATTCGATCGTTGGCTGGCTTCTCCAATCTAAATACATGGGCTTAATTGATTTCTTGGTTACCTCTCCTCAGGTGTTCGTTGATTGGCTCTCGTTCGATCACTCGGTGCTCCTCTTCCCTTCCCCCCACGTGGAGACCTTCATGCGTGGTTACGCCTCGCTTCTCGACCTGGTGTCCGGGGTTCACATCCCGGTGGGGGAGAGAAATGCCGCCCAATGGGCTACGACCCCACTGAGTGAGGATTGGGAGTTGAGGGGGATGCCCCCGTTCCATCACATTCATGCGGGATACCAATGGAGTGAGCTCAGGATGAATAGGACCTCACAAGTCACTCAGGTAATACTTTGAATCTGGAAGTTGGTGGTTCGAATCCAAGTCATAAAATTTATCCTACTGTATTAAGCGGGGAACGACATTTGTGACGAGTATTTATGCTTAACACAATAGATCAGTTGCGCTTACTTGGGTGATGTTTCAAAGGCATAGAGCAGGAAAAATGAGGACCAACGGAATTTTTCTTTTTCTTCTACGACTT
>NW_007393519.1:0-1114 GCF_000475195.1 Diaphorina citri | reverse complement strand
TGAATGTTACGTAAAAACATATATATAAAAAAAACGTATGGAGTTTGTGTTATTGCCCAATAAATTTCAAATGAATTTATTGGCCAAAAATACAAACAAGGAGGTATGAGCTTTTCAATAGCATTCTCTCTCTTTCCCTCTTCCTCTATTTTCTCTCCTCCTCTCTTCCTCTCTCTCTCTCTCCCTCCGACCCTCTCTTCCTCGCTCTCTATCTCTCCCTCTCCCTCCCTCTCATTGAATCCGGGCCTGCCCAAATGCACAGTTTCTTTTTCTTTTTTTTTTTACTTAACCTAATTACCTTGCATTTACAAATGACGATAAAGAAGGGTGGAAAAAGGAGGGAGGGGAAGAGGTAGAAATTTGCTAAAGAAAGTCAAAAGAAAAACCTGAAAACTTAGCAAAAGAGAAAGTCTATTAAATACTCAAGCTACACGATTTTATACACATACACCCTTCTCTCTCTATCTCTCACTCACTCACTCACTCACTCTCTCTATCTCTCTCCGTCTCTCTCTCTTTTTCTCTCCTTCATTCTCTCTTTCCATTACTTCCTTTCTCTCGTTAAAACAAAAGTTGCTGATTTCTTTTCTGAAGGACCTCTCTCCCGTTCTGTCAATAATAATTGAAATTTTCGTTTATTTGTTTTAATAAAATTTGTGCTATTGTGAAACTTTTGGAGAAGTTCTGGAGATGACTGGAATTTAGAATTCAGTCTGCCCGGGGTACTGTATTGACTATAAACAGGGAAAAGACCACCTAATCGGCCTAGCTAGCTGGTGGTTTCTGTCAGGGGCCAAATACTTTGGTAGGTACAGCAAAGGCATAGGGGCCACAGAAAATTTGCATAGGTGTCATGTTTCATATCATCACGCAAATTGGGTCTACATATTCGTTTTCACGTCATCACGATAATTGGATCCACAAAGAAACTAGCCTAACTATTTAGCTGGTTGTTTTTTTTCAAAGGCCAAAGACTTTGGTAGGTACCACAAAGGCAAAGAAGCCACAGAAAAATTGTATAGGTTTGACGTAATGACGGTGCCGCGGTGGTTGGATCCACAAAGCTGGAAGTCCCGGGCCTGGATTTT
Source organism: Diaphorina citri (assembly GCF_000475195.1). Lineage (NCBI taxonomy): Eukaryota > Metazoa > Arthropoda > Insecta > Hemiptera > Psyllidae > Diaphorina > Diaphorina citri. The sequence goes on along the minus strand of NW_007393519.1, from coordinate 26 downwards.
GCTACTATCTGTCAAACAAGAATAGA
>NW_007393518.1:0-1114 GCF_000475195.1 Diaphorina citri | reverse complement strand
ACCTCTAGTGGAGTCTGAGCGATACAGTAGTCAATTATTTCTGGATCGTCTGAAATTAGACCAATGCATAAATAATTGATTCTGATCATTCCACAGACAATGCTTTATTTTCAGTCCAATGTTGGTAGTTGTACTATGTATTCTTTCCAATGTTAGGCCAGCCACTCACTACCAGGAAGTCCTGACAGGTACACCTGATCAGGTCCGCCTGTCAGGTCTACCTGATGAGCACCCACACCATCAGGTAGATCTGAAAGGTACGGCTGAAAAGGTCCGCCTGTCAGGTCTACCTGATACCTGATGAGGACACACACTATCACGTAGACCTGATCAAGTGTACCTGTTAGGTTTACCTGATAGTGAGTGGCTGGCCTTACAATGTACATAGTTGTAGTTTCCTATGAATCCACAAAGGAGTAGGGAGCAATGAAAAACTCCCCATTTGATCCGAATATTTCAGAGCTTGCAGAAATTCCCTCAATGATCAAGTGTACCTGTTAGGTTTACCTGATAGTGAGTGGCTGGCCTTACAATGTACATAGTTGTACTCTTCTAGTGTTGCATAGGTACCAGTGTATTTCATTAACATTATTGTTGTACGGTCTTTTATACGTAAAGTAGTAGTGTACCAGCTACACTCGTCTTTGTACCTGATAGGTTATTCGGACGGGGGACTCGTGTACAGTGCTAGAAAAAAGGAGTACGTTCAAATAACTTTGTAGTTTACATACCACAGGAGTATTCAAGTAATAATCTAGTCCGTTACTAGAATTTATGTTTCTAGATTCGCTCACTAGAATTTATGTTTCTTTTATCCGAAGAAAAGTCTTCAAGTGTAAGAGGTCTCTTCGAACCAACTTAGAGTCTCCAAAAAATCCTGGGCTGAATAAAATCCTAGCGGACTTGGGACTTACAGATATTCAAGAAGCAAACTTCATCGTCCTTTAAATTTTTCCTCTAAGACCACAGTACTTTTTGGTGAAAGTAAACCGGAAAGCTTTGAAGGAAAGCTCTTTTTACGTATTTATACAATATTATACTGGTTCATCTAATCCAACTACTCTTTGTTTTAGATCGCCTATAAAATTTTGCGTCTCATTGTACCGCAGGTTTT
>NW_007393517.1:0-1114 GCF_000475195.1 Diaphorina citri | reverse complement strand
TTTACATAAGGTGGTTGAATATTTCTTCTCTACATACAGCCATGGTGTCTTCATCTGTAGTGGTTTGTCATTGGGACTCTTTAGGGATGAATTAGGGTATTGTCTTTATGATCCTCATGCTTGTAATCCTCTCAACGGTAGGATGGAATATGGAGGTGTGTCAGTTACTATGGTGTTTCTAAATATTAGTAGTCTGATTTCTGGGCTAAAAGATAAATTCGCAGGTCGTAGGGCAATATTTCAGATCTGTCCCGTTAAATTTTGTTCAAATACTAATGTTGCGGATAACTTTGTTGGTATCAATGAAATTGTACATACAGCCATGGTGTCTTCATCTGTAGTGGTTTGTCATTGGGACTTTTTAGAGATGAATTAGGGTATTGTATTTATGATCCTCACTCTTGTAATCCTCTCAACGGTAGGATGGAATATGGAGGTGTATCCATTACAATGGTGTTTCCAAATATTAGTAGTCTGATTTCTGGGCTAAAAGATAAATTCGCAGGTCGTAGGGCAATTTTTCAGATCTGTCCTGTTAAATTTTGTTCAAATACTAATGTTGCGGATAACTTTGGTGGTATCCATGAAATTAATGATGGCTGTGAGGTTGCGAATTGTGTTTCTGTGGCTCAAATGGACGCTTCTTCTGCGGCGGCTACAAATTGTTATCAAGATGGACGATCTTATAGTGAGGTAGTATGTGAGTCACCTATTGAAAGTTTGGTTGACAGTCTTCCGATTTTAGTTATAGTGAGGTAGTATGTGAGTCACCTATTGAAAGTTTGGTTGACAGTCTTCCGATTTTAAGCAGAAATAAAAGACAATCTGATACTATTCACACTCCGTCACAGAGTAATAAGAGATTGTCGCAAGCAGAGAAAAAGCGGCTTGCTAATCGGAAGAAAGCTGATGCTAAGAGAGAGAAAAGGAGAACGAACGAAGAGAAGAGAAAAATAGAGAGAGAGAAGGACAGAGAAGCAAAGAGAAAAGCAAGGGAGGACGAAGAGGAGAGGAAAATCGAGAGAGAGAAGGACAAAGAAGCAAAGAGAAAAGCAAGGGAGGACGAAGAGGAGAGGAAAAGTAAGAGAGAGAAGGACAGAGAAGCAAAGAGAAA
>NW_007393516.1:0-1114 GCF_000475195.1 Diaphorina citri | reverse complement strand
CTGCAAATATGGCCTGTGCTTAATATTAACTGCCCTTTATAAAAATTTAATACTTTAGAAAAGTGAGGAAACTTTTTTTATACCTATGCTATGGGTAAATATGGAATGTATTTTGCAAAACATGGTCTTGTAATTTACCTTTTTTTTTTCTCTCTTTCCTCCTTATTTGTCTGCTTTTTCTTCTTCTTCTTCTTATTCTTCTTTTTCTTCGTCTTCTTCTTCGTCTTTTTCTTCCTTTTTAAAATGTGTGCTAGAGGTAACTTTTGCTGCAAATATGGCCTGTGCTTAATATTAACTGCCCTTTATAAAAATTTAATACTTTAGAAAAGTGAGGAAACTTTTTTACCTTCTTTTTTCATACCTACTCGTATGCTATGGGTAAATATGGAATGTATTTTGCAAAACATGGTCTTGTAATTTACCTTTTTTTCTTCTCTCTTTCCTCCTTATTTGTCTGCTTTTTCTTCTTCTTCTTTTTCTTCATCTTCTTTTTCTTCGTCTTCTTCTTCGTCTTTTTCTTCCTTTTTAAAATGTGTGCTATCTTCTTTAGGCGAAAGTCCACCTCATCTTTTAAATCTCCTTCTTGCTCAATTTTTTGGTGCCGAAATTCTTTTGTTATTAAGGTTTCCAATAGGTGAAGATAATTATTATTTAATCGAAATTTATAGTCAATTAATCAACATTAAACAATATTTTTCCCCAATGAAAATTTTCATTTCACAAATTATTTGTTGTTCAAGACACGAAATGATTTCCGGCAAAGATTTTAAGCATTTTAAGTTTATTAAAATTCTTCTTCTTGTTGTTCTTCTTATTCTCCTTCATTTCACAAATTATTTGTTGTTCAAGACACGAAATGATTTCCGGCAAAGTTTTAAGCATTTTAAGTTTATTAAAATTCTTCTTGTTGTTCTTCTTATTCTCCTTCCTCCTCCCTTTTCTTTCCTCTCTCCATTTCCATATTCCCTCTTCATGTCCTCTTCTCTCCTTCCCACTGCTTCTTTTCCTTTTATTCTTTGTCAATGTCTCATTAAAATGTAAAAGGAAAAAAAAAAAGAGAAGAAAAAACATTTCCATTTCTGTGTAATGACTTGTGAATAATTATTTGTCTGAG
>NW_007393515.1:0-1114 GCF_000475195.1 Diaphorina citri | reverse complement strand
TTGAAAATTCATACAATACATAAAGTACAAATTTAACAAAAGGCGGGATTATTGCCTTAGGCAATGTCCTTTTTTTTTTAAGAAAGATTCTAATTCCAGAGCACCATAGTCCAACTTGATCAACTGTCTGATTGGAATAAAATGAGCTTTTTTATGAATGTGATATAGACGGTAAGAAAAAGTATTAGGTAGAGCTCTAGCGCGATTTTTAGACATTTTGTAGAGAACTGTAGAGAATCGCATCACTCCAGAGTTCCAGCCTTGTAAAAAGCTCGTTTTCGAAAAAAAAATTGCTCTGTTGTTTTACAAAGCGACGATATTCCATGCAATCTATGCCATGAAAGCGATAGAGGTTCATTTTAAAACAATCAAATATGGCGCAATACCTGCCGTCATCAGTGAGGTGAATTGAGAAAGATTTATCGTCAGTTTTTGAACGAACAGATGTTGCTATTGTGGAAAAAATGAAAGCTGCATCAACTAGGAATCATGATAAATTCAAATATCCATCCATTTCTACGTAGGTACGTACCTAAGGCTATTTTATCTTCTTTTCTTTGCCTTTCCTGTTCATGCAGCTTCATTCCCTATTTCCCCACTACTTGCAGGAGAAGAATCGTGTTTATCCTTTTGTAAAAATTCAAATATCCATCCATATCTACGTAGGTACGTACCTAAGGCTATTTTATCTTCTTTTCTTTGCCTTTCCTGTTCATGCAGCTTCTTTCCCTATTTCCCCACTACTTGCAGGAGAAGAATCGTGTTTATCCTTTTGTAATATGCTTTGCCTTTCCTGTTCATGCAGCTTCATTCCCTATTTCCCCACTACTTGCAGGAGAAGAATCGTGTTTATCCTTTTGTAATAGCTAGGATTTTATTCCTGTGATATCTACACAATTCTTCCATATGCCTATTGTCTATTGTAGTTCTGTCTCTTTGTGTTTCTACTCGTACCTACATGTGTGCATTATTTTCTTTTTAACTTTTTCTCTTAACTGTGTTTGCATGCAACCTTCTTTCTCCAAATTCCAGTCAGTCCGATGTACTGCTTATTTCGTCTTTTCTCTCTTTGGTGACTTCACATTAGCTCATATTATATTATTGTGTTTGTTGG
>NW_007393514.1:0-1114 GCF_000475195.1 Diaphorina citri | reverse complement strand
AGGTATCCATGTGAACAATATCTCAACTCCATGGCAAAACTTCAGATCCAGGAGGAGACTTCGGATATTCAAACATATAGGGTTCGTCGGGAACGGTTGTAGCAGGCATTGTAACGCACTCTTGGAATCCGAAAACACAATAAATTTATCTTTAGTACGAGGATAGGTCTTACTGATATGTTCCAGGCAGAAATGGATAGCAAACATTTCGGCAGTGAAAACTGAACAAATGGAGTTGAGTTTTATCTTGCAGGGTTTGTTTTCGTAAACAAATGCACAGGAGGTAGAATCAGCACATTTGGATCCGTCAGTAAAGCAGGGGGCGAAATCACTATGTTCGTTCAGGTACTTGAGGAATTTCTGTGTACATTCCGCCGATGAAATGTTAATCTTTTTGTCATTGAATAGGTACTCAACCTCGGGAATATTCAAAGTCCAGGGTGGATCTTGTGTTCTTATACATACAGGGTGGAGGTTATCGATTTCGACTGAATGAATATTTCTCAATCGGGCACTCAGTGGTTTTGGTTTTTTATCATCAAAGTTGTAGACTTGGTTTCTGTCTGAATTGAACACGATAGAATGTACAGGGTTCAAAGGGTCATCAAAGTTGTAAACTTGATTTCTGTCTGAATTGAATACGATAGAATGTACAGGGTTTAAAGGATTGCATTTCAATTTTGATGCGTAGTTTATAATCAGTTGTTTCCTTCTATATTTCAGAGGCATTTGTCCACTTTCAGCTTGTAAACTTGACACAGGAGAGGAACGAAAAGCTCCCATGATACATCTCAAAGCAGCGTTTTGCACAGGTTCCAGTTTCTGTAGTAATTTCTCACTCGCAGAATCATACAGGATGCACCCATAGTCAATAATAGGGCGAACATAGGCTTGGTAGATTCTCAATAATAGTTTTCTATTCAGACCCCACACCGGGTGGGACAATATTTTTAGGATGTTGAGTGCTTTTTGACCCTTCGTTTTTGTATATTTTACATGCTGTTCGAAAGTAAATCTTCTATCGAGGTACACTCCGAGCCATTTTATGCTATCTTCGAAGTTAACATGTACGCCTTTAAAGATCAGTTTAGGCGGGCGAGTATTTCTTCTCCAA
>NW_007393513.1:0-1114 GCF_000475195.1 Diaphorina citri | reverse complement strand
CAAATTTATGGGCATTAAATTGAGTAAAACTAAATAAGTATGTACCTACCTAATTAGAATATCAAGATTTAGATAAATCAAATCATCAAAGTGAGAAAAAAATCAAGAAATTAATTTTGAGTGTGAAGATATATTAAAAGAAATTCTGTATGATGAAAACCAAAAGATGGTGGAGATGTCAAAATAACAAAACCCCTCTTTTAAATGAAGAGTTAGAAAACTAGTGGAGATGTCGAAATTACCAATCCCGTGTTGCACAGATGAAATTGATAAAAACATAGTGGAGATGTCAAAATTACAAAACCCGTCTTATAAAGATGTGAAAGTTAGTGAAGATGTCAAAATTACCAATCCCGTAATACCTAGTTGTAATAAGAATGAGAAGTTGGTGGGGATGTCAAAATTACGAATCCCGTACTGTAAATGTACCAAAGAAATTAATTGTGCAATTTTTCGCTATTCGCTTTTAACCATTCTTTATATTCCTTTTGGTAACGGCGAAGGAATTAACCATTAACCGGTAACCATTCTCTTAGCTAACCATTCTCTCTATTCCTTTTGATAACAGCGAAGGAGTTAACCATTAACCGTTCTCTGAGTTAAACATTCTTTATGTGTAGAATCGACAAAGGAGTTGAACCATTATCTGTGTAGGAGTATGCATAGAAGGCGATGGAGGAACATTAAAACAAATGGTAATGCATTTGTTTCAAGATTAGATACCGTTTAGGATTTATTATTAAGGACAAGCCATGATGGTAATGATGATTATGCCCGGCTCTCTTACAATTTTATGCCAACCACACACGTCTGGTGTTTCTGAAAGCCAAAAACAAATTTTACGGCATAAAAGCCCTTTTATTAATCCTAGTATTTTAGTGTTAAAACGACAAATTCCAATACTAGAAAACCATTTTTAAGCCATTATTATTATTATTATTATTATTGATATGAATGACAGATAAGTAATGTATAGTACAAAGTACATATTAGTACTAATATGTGAGTATAAATTATTCTATGGGTAGGACCTATGGGTAAGATCTGTGATTCTAAACACGTTTTGACTGAATGTTGTTGTTGTTGTTGTTGTTGTTGTTGTTGTTGTTGTTGT
>NW_007393512.1:0-1114 GCF_000475195.1 Diaphorina citri | reverse complement strand
CATAGTTTTAATTCTCACTGGCTTTTCTTCTTTGCCAGTAGGTAGGTACATTATTATTTATTATTAGATTGAATGGCATAAGTACTCGATCACTGCAGAGTTCTGACTTTAATTTCAGGAATGCGGATTCGCAATTTGAAGACCAAAACCATTTATGGTTTTTCTTGAGAAGACATCGTAGTGGATAAGACATGGTTATTTACTATTATTTTCATTATTATTAACTACCTATTATTATTATTTTCAAGAGTTTGTCCGTTTCTTGCTGACAGGTAATACAAAAAAAATTTCAATTTAGTTTACACATTTCATATTTTTACTCTATTTCTTTTATTATTTTTCTATTTTTTTCTATTAAAGTGAATATATCCGTGATGGACTCAATTAATAGCTATTTTATTCCTCTAACCTCGTATATCCGTGATGGACTCAATTAATAGCTATTTTATTCCTCTAACCTCGCATATAATTAGATTTGAGCCATTATTAATTTTTATTGAAAAAATATGGCAAAAACTGAGGTGGGCCAATAATTGGAACCAAATGGGCGAATAATAGGAACATCATTCTGAAAAGTGGGCGAATAATAGGAACACTCGCCTTTTTTCAGTTGATGGAAATTTTCGGAAAATCGGTAGACTATTATTATTTCGCTATAAATACATTCGATTAAGGACTAAATTCCGCTTCAAATGAACCTAAGATCACTATTCCAAAATAATTAGGACCAGAGATATAAGTGTTTTTGTCTGGAAAAACCCTTAGGTGGGCGAATAAATGGTACACTTACCCTACTTGTAATCAGCACTCAGGAAATACCTATTTGATTGTTGAAAACGACAAAGTGTTTTATCATTACCATGCTCGTTCCAAATTCCTCAAATGTTCGAATTCCAATACAAAATTCCTCAAATGCTCTTATTCTAATACAAAGTTCATCAAAAGATTTTTTTCGCCATGAACCAATGTGAGATGTAAATAGGTAGCTGCAATGAAACAATAAAACATTAGTACTATTCAAATGTTGCATCCAACCGTAAAAACCTATTCTAATGTAGTCCCTATCTAACTATCAAACTTGACAAAGTTTGATTCAGGGACACCTCAAGATAGG
>NW_007393511.1:0-1114 GCF_000475195.1 Diaphorina citri | reverse complement strand
GGGAATCGAACCCGCGGCCTAGCGCTTACAAGGCAGACGCACTACCAACTAAGCTAACTAGGCTGGCTAATCCAAACATTGCCCTGAGTAAGAAAATAGAATTAATTATAGGTAGGTAGGTAATTATTAAAACTCAAATATGACATAATATGTCATATTATGACTGATAGTTTTGACCTTCCAGCCATGTGTTGTACCAATCTTTGCTCTTGTCCTCTTGTAAAGGTGAACAAGACCAACAAGAGTGTAGGTTAAACAACTACATACAAACATAATACTATTTATAATTACTTCGGGTCATATTAATGGAAAGGTGTTAAAACCAAATATCTATAACCTATACCAGTAATACCTAGTCACACTCATATAGAGATACATCAAGCAAGTCTAGGTTTGAATTACGAGGTGTCAATAGCCTGCATAACCTTTGGTCAATTTCTTGGTCGATTTAGAAAGTGACCAATCGAGAACTACATTGATGTCTAGACCTCTGGACAGAGATCCAGACTTAACTATCTTTAAAGGCTAAATCTATCTTCGGAATTTTAACATTTTCAATAGTCATCAAATGGTTGACTGTAAATCAAGGAACTTACTGACATGCATGTTTGATTTGTTTGATTGATACTAGTACTAGATACCCATTCCTTCTACCCTGCAATTTTAACTCCAGGGCCTTTATTATCTTCTTATAAGTAGATACAAAGGATTATCCTTTGTTTCTCTCTCTCTCTCTCTCTCTTTCTCTCTCTCTTTTTCTTTCTCTTTTTCTCTCTCTTTCTCTCTCTCTTATTATTATCAATGATCCCGTGAATGTGAATAGTGTAAGAGCTAACTATTTTGGGGATGAGTGAGGGATGTTGAAAGTTTTCGTAGGTGTTTATCTGTGGGTAATTTTTTAAATAAACAAAACACATAAGCATAGCGCCTAAAGACTTTGATAAAGGCTTCAAGTAATTGAACAAATATTCGAGGTATTTATGTACAGTTTACTGATGTCTATCTTTAGGTAAAGGGTATGACTAGTTTTTACATTTCGTCGCTGTCAATACGAACTATCGTAAGTGCAAAATCTCTATTTTTCAGGAGAGCCAAATAAAGATTTTGGTGATCT
>NW_007393510.1:0-1114 GCF_000475195.1 Diaphorina citri | reverse complement strand
CCCCCCAGTTGTAGATAATTTCGTTTCTGTATCTTGTCTGAGTAGGTATTTATTATTTTGATTTTTTCTCCCAAGTGTTGCGTAGTTTAATAATTGATCTGACATCAATTGATACTCCCTTCAATTCTTGTCTCATTACATTGCTAGTCAGGCTTATTCTTCTAGATAAATGTAAAACATGTTTTGTGTCTGATTTCCTTGGTGTAAAATTGTAGATACCTGTAGGTGATATTTGTAGTTGGAATTGATGACTAGATATAGATACCCCCCAGTTGTAGATAATTTCGTTTCTGTATCTTGTCTGAGTAGGTATTTATTATTTTGATTTTTTTTTCTCCCAAGTGTTGCGTAGTTTAATAATTGATCTGACATCAATCGATACTCCCTTCAATTCTTGTCTCATTACATTGCTAGTCAGGCTTATTCTTCTAGATAAATGTAAAACATGTAAAAAAAGAAAACAATCCTATGAATTATATACAATTTAGCTTGTAATGATCTTAATTATTTAAGAAACCCACAAGTCTTTTTGTGTATTTATTTCAACCTACCTAGTCAAGATGGACCTTCACAAAGTTACAGAATCTTCAATCTATCATGTATTTATTTCATCAAAGTTTATTCTTTATTGTTAAGGTACAGTCACACACTATGCAAAGTGTTATATTTTCATTTGACAGAAAATCATTGGCATATCTATTATGTACATATTTACCTTTTTTTTTACTTTTTTTTTTATAGTCCATGGGTCAGACTGATCCTAATTCTTCATATTTCATGTTCATGGAGTTACATGTTTTGGGATCTAACTCATTGACTGTACAATGTATTAAGTTATAGGACCTAGGAAAAATTAAAAGACAATTTCCTTTACATGAATTCCATAGTTTTTCCATGTATTTATTAAAAGAAGTTTGATACAGGAAACTGTAACTGCCAAGGTTTTATCATCCCAAAAGTAAAAAAAGAAGGAAGACAGGAGAAAAGCAGCTGTTCCAAGAACAAACCATATCTGTCTTTAGTATAAAATCTGCCCAGGCATAGGCGGTTCTTGCCTAAATTTTTGGGGGGGCTTGATTTTGAAGGTACACCTTCAAAATTTTGATTTAGCTTT
>NW_007393509.1:0-1114 GCF_000475195.1 Diaphorina citri | reverse complement strand
AAAAAAAAACAAAAAAAAAAAAAAAAAAAAAAAAAAAAAAACAATGAAGACAATGCAAGTAGAACTAGAAATGCCTTCAGCGCATTCTCTTCAGTTGAGTACCCCTCAGAATAATGGTCATACAGGCACCTTTCTGTGGTGATAAGATCTGTTTTCCTTGTTCAAATGTCAATTAGAACCATTGCTCAATCTCAACAAAATTGGCGAGAAATGTCTTCCCCTTTTACAAGAAATTTTTAACCTGTGTATAATCAAACGGATTACCTTTGAGGTGTTCTTGAATAGGGTGCGCTCAGTTTTGTAAAAACTATTGATGTGGTTAAAATTCCAACAAAAAATGGAATAATTAATGATTAATAACAATGTAGGTATGTGAATGTACTATGTTGTTATACTCGTAAAAAGATTTGCTTCTCCCCCTCAAAAAATAATATAAAGCAAAGTACAGATCCCATGTTGTCAACAACAAATTTAAGTAGGTACACAACAACCCATCTTAAATTCCTAGCCCAGACTTGGAGATCTTCATCAAATTACCTATTTATTGATTAAGCGTAAAATAAATTGCACAAGTAGTATCCTAATACCTAATATCCTCAGGAGCCAAACTCAAGTCCAGTAAGTTCGGGTCAGAGGTCAGAATGTTTAACATCACACGTGTAATGTTGAAATAAACATAATTATCTTTAAACACATTTTTTCAAACATATCTTTTCAACATATTTATGATGCCTAAAAGAGAAACATCACAGAATTTGCCCGTCGCTGTTGGTTCAGCCATTTACGATTACAAATGGTTTAGCAATAAACCTAACTCAAAGATGTGGATCACAAATCATGTGTTGATTCTGATGGTATTGTACTGAAAACATAGATACTGATTTAATAATAGGTAAGGTACCCATAAGGTTGCCGCCTACAAATAGGTATAATGAAGTGTACATAGACGTATAGGAATACGAGTTCCTCTTCGGGTAGGAAAAGCTTTAAACAAAACACTATTTAAAGTTACATTTGAGGGGCACGCTGAGCAGTGCTGTGGTGGTCCTACGATTGGATGGTTTTTCAAACCAGTATTTTTCTTAAAAATAAACTTTCAGTCTTTGCAAAATAA
>NW_007393508.1:0-1114 GCF_000475195.1 Diaphorina citri | reverse complement strand
ACATTTAGTTCGCGGGATAATTGATTTCTTCTTTTTCCACAAGGAATCACTTGTTTTAATCCTAGTTAAGTTTCTATTGAAAAGAGAATTTCTTAATAGGTACAAGAGTCTGTTAATAATTTTAGACGTAATATTTTGTAATTTTTTAAATCTAATAATTCGAGTTCTTTGAAATAATTTTCTATACCTATTTTTAGTCTTGATAAGAAAATCAATCAATTTATTTTGAGGAATATTACTTTTAAATACTAGACTTTTAGTAGGAATATGTATTTGCATTGACCTTTGTATTATGGTAGTTAGTGAGTTTACTGCTTGGTCAATGTCCTCTCTGGTTTCTAAACTATCGACATTGTAATTAGAATCTATGTATGAAGCAAAGGAGTCCCAATCAGCGTTTTTAAAATCAAAAGTTATTTTAGTTTCCCTAAGAACAGGAGTGAGATTTATTTTAACAATAATGGGATTATGATTAGAACCTAATGAAGCAGAAGAAAAAATCTCACCAAAGTTTGAGGCATTTTTAAATAAGGCAAGATCAATTATAGAAGGTTTATGCTTAGGGTTATCAGGAATATGAGTAGGTTCAGTGGGGGCTGCAATATAAATAGATTTCTGTAAACAATAGTTATGTAAGGTATCACCATCAGCATTTTTCCTAAGACAGTTCCACGCTCTATGCTTACAGTTTAAGTCTCCAACCACTATAGTATTATCGTGCTGAAATAAGGTATTAAGGTCCCTACATTCTAATTTGTTCCCATGGCTGGGTGTTTTATAAACAGAAAAAATAGTAAAAGTTTTGTTGGGTGCAAAGAGTTTAACCCCCACTGTTTCGAGACTACTCAAATTTGGTATCCTAATTTCACAATGTTTTAAATTTAAATTAACAAGAATGGCAACACCGCCGCCATGAGTATTTCTATCTACACGATAGCATGCATAACCAGGTAGTCTAAGATTTCTTTTTTCGTCAAGCTTAGTTTCTGATAAACAAATAATGTCAAAGTTTTCTCTTTGATTGAGAAATTCTAACTCTGGAAGTTTGGAAACAATGGAATTAGCATTCCAACCTAGGATACGTAGCTGATCGGTGTTAGCCATCGAATAACTC
>NW_007393507.1:0-1114 GCF_000475195.1 Diaphorina citri | reverse complement strand
GCACACACGGGGGAGCAAAGGTATTAATACTTTTAGCCAAGTCACGGTGGTAAAATATACCCACGATTATATGTACATATTTTCTGTTTACATCCAGCTAATAAAAAAGCGTATAAATAACGGACGTCAGGGACTCTGTAGAACAGGGGGGGAGGAAGAGGAGGAGGAGGAGGAGGAGGAGGAGGAAGAAGAAGAAGAAGAAGAAGAAGAAGAAGAAGAAGAAGAAGAAAAAGAAGAAGAAAAAGAAGAAGAAAAAGAAGAAGAAAAAGAAGAAGAAAAAGAAGAAGAATAGGAAGAAGAAAAAGGGGAAAAAAAAGATAGGCAAACAAAACCGTCCAAATAAAGCTGACATTTACTTAAAAGACTCCATGCTGTTCTCCGGCGGTGAAAAATGCACTCAATATCCTTCTCTTGCTCCTCTACTTGAATGTTAAATGTGAGTGGACGCCGGGGGGAAATAGGAGATTTGAGAGTGCTCAAGTTTTTAGCCGCAGACAGAATATTTACGCTTCCAAGAGGGGTCGGTGACCCCGGAGATATTTCGTCTGATAAGCCATGTGTGCAGTAATGTGCTATGGTCAGATTAGGATCGATGAGATTAGAGTGGGACTCTAACTGAATGAGATTTCTAATGATTTCTAACTTTCATAACTCAAGGATTTGGCTAGTATGAAAAAGGCTAGCATAACATTACATTACATTGAAATAGGGGACTTTTCTAATGAATGTCCTATATGCGGAGTCCAGTATGTAGGACTATTGCACCTCTAAGGTGGCATAAAACCCAATTAGCTTAATATGACCTTCTTGTTTTAAGGGTTGTACCTCTCATGTCGGACAAATGAAGAAAGGTTTCATAGTTAATGTTCAAAATAAAGAAGGTTCATGGCATCATGCATTTGCAATAGGGATGAGGGATGAGTACTGCAGAAGAAGATCCGAAGATACACAGCAACGGATTGCAAGGAACATTATGTCAAATATGGCTTCTCTTCAGGACGAACAAATCTTTAGGAGTAATTTCGAGGTATAAGTAGATGCTTACACTTGAAATCTGTCCAACTAGCTACTTGTAGCATAGAAAACACTACGATTAGGGTTGAGGGCAACGTCC
>NW_007393506.1:0-1115 GCF_000475195.1 Diaphorina citri | reverse complement strand
CAGACAATCCTCCTACATATGTAAGAATCAGTGAGAATTCGAATTGAAATTGAGTGAAATCTCTAAAGTCAGGGCTTACCACGTCGAAGTAATACAGCCTTGAAATCTTTGGATTCAGGGCTTACCAGGCTTGAAATCTCTGAAGTCAGGGCTTACCAAGTCAGGTTAAAGATTGGTCCGGAATCGGAACTGTATAGTCATAGACATAATTACGTTAGTCATAAGTTCATCTGGTAATCCCCGATGTGAGGAACTTCCCAAATAGATCTGACACTATTACACCTGGATGACCTTGTGACTAAGTTATGAATGAATGAGAAATTTGGACCCATGAATGAACGTAACTTTCCAGGGTCATTTCGGGCAATGACTCAAAACTGTGCGAATTATTCATTTAATCTTTATGCATATGACTTCCAAGTATCCCCTAACTCCCAACTACAAGTAGGTACTAATTTACTAAGTACTACTGTTTAAGTTGAATGGAACTCACACACATTCCATTGGACTATGTGCATAGTGCACGCTTCTTAAATGTGTTTAATAAATAATACTTATAATTTATGCACGGCGAACGGTTACTTTATGCGAGAAGAGAGAAACAAATTTAGAATTTTCATTTAATATGAATTAATTTTAATTTCTTTTCTGGATGTAAGGCACGCGGTTGTGCAATATGAGTGTTTTGATTGTGTGCGAATCGGTTCTAGATAATTATTTGTTGTTTGTTGTACATTTTTGATCAGTAATGTAAGAAAGTCCGATTGCTATGAATATGAACATAAAGTCATTGATTAGTTTTTTATGGAGACATAGTGTTTCATTATTTTTGGAACTCTTGGAAGGAGGTACGTCACGTGATCCGTAAGTAAGTCTCTTACGAATTTTCTGAAATTCATTTAGGAACCCAATAACAGCAGAGATACTCATTATACGGGTGTTTCAGACCCTTATATCTTCATGGCGAATGCTACTCCGTCCAAAGTCTTCAGTCAGAATTGTGATGGCGCCCGTTCAAGTCCAAATCAGTCTGTTGATGTGTCATCACGAAATTTCTCAGCGAAAGTCAAATATTTGTCGAGCACTTGAAATTTGTATTTCCTCTAGAAGTGTAT
>NW_007393505.1:0-1115 GCF_000475195.1 Diaphorina citri | reverse complement strand
CTCTGTATGCTGCTACCTAAATAGGAATACAAAACAACCTAATGGATACCTAATCAAGAGTGCCTGATGCACTGAGCACTCACCTCTAACTCTAGAACTGAAACTAGTTATCAGCGAAAATAACTCGAACTTTTGTCGAAAAGTGAGATAGGAATACAAAACAACCTAATGGATACCTAATCAAGAGTGCCTGATGCACTGAGCATGAGCACTCACCTCTAACTCTAGAACTGAAACTAGTTATCAGCGAAAATAACTCGAACTTTCGTCAAAAAGTCAGTAGACGAAATGAACCACGATGTTCTTTCCAAACTTATCAGAGGACCTAAGTCGAATTGGTCTGATCACATGATGTAATGAGATAATACTTGATTGCAATGACGGACGAAGACGCTCGATCTGATGACTTCCATCTGACCACACACACATTCACTATCAGGTCAGGTTTTTCCATCAGATCACGGAACGAAATTTTACCAATATCAGATCATTGACGCTCGATCTGATGACTTCCATCTGACCACACACACATTCACTATCAGGTCAGGTTTTTCCATCAGATCACGGAACAAAACTTTGATCTATGTCAGATCATTTGAACGATGAAAATGTCAGATGTTAGAACGTGTGTGGTTGATATTTCGTAGTCTCTAACTCATTTGCAAATTTCACAATAATTACGACCAAGTATTTGTACACACTCTTGTAGCAACACAACTATCAACAAGAAGTATCTTGGAAGATGTTGATTTTGTATCAACAAGATGTGAATGATTTTGCCAAACCAGGATGATGAGAGAGTTGTAGGAGACCCTGTTTTTACACAAGTATCTGTACACACTCTTGTAGCAACACAACTATCAACAAGTATCTCAGGAGATGTTGGTTTTGCCTAACACATTTATGGGAACGGAGAGCGGGCCTCTGAATAGGATTCCCATGTTATACATGTGTTCCTGGTTCCCCCCATTGCATTAGCATTGAGCTGACCACACGTTCAGATGAATCTTATGTAACTAGTTTGTAGTGTAAATAATACTTTGGCTTACGATTGAATGGTACTTCTAGGTACTTCTTCTTTTCTGCGCAAATCACTTGGTGAACCGGCAACAAGT
>NW_007393504.1:0-1115 GCF_000475195.1 Diaphorina citri | reverse complement strand
CTTATATTCTTAAGTCTTTTTTTTTACGAATACACGAAAGATGGAAATTAATACTGAAGTACGTAGGAGAAAAGAGGAAGAAAAATAATCACCATTGAAAAAATAACCACAATCGTCCAAATTTTGGAGGCAACATTCACATTGTTGGTTTTTCGTTTTTACATCAAGAAAACAAAACTATTTTTTACTCTACCTACCCACAAGATCAAATTATAGCCTAAAACCTAGGTAAGTAAGTATGTATCAGACAATAAATGAAAAATCAACAGGACCCTACGACCCTATACTGAAAAGATCTTATTTTTTTTTAGTAAACTTGTTATTTCCGGACACAAACAGCTGACTGAATCTGTTTGCACTTCCTCTTTCTCAACAAACAAAAGCACTTGGACGAAAAACAGCCTCTTCTTTGCTAACAAAATTTTGCGAACCAAACCACCTCCTCAAAACAGAATTCAAAATCAAAGAGAAAAACATGAGAGATACATGTCACGGAAGATGCACTGATCTATTTTTAAAGACTGATGCGATGGGGATTTTCTGAGACGCATGATGGATGCATTTTGATCAAAAATTTTCCCAATGAAATAAATGAAAATTGCAAAATCGCATCTACCTAATTCTTCTTCTCAGTTTCAACTGTCTTCCATGTACTCTTCATTCGCTAAAACCACTTTTCTATGTGGGAGAGTTCATAGTGAACATCTTAGCTCTAGCTCAATGATATAAAGCTGCCTGAATAGTATACAAATTTAATATTAATAGAATAATGTTTGTTATATCTTTAAGTGGGTATTTGGTTACAGTGTGTTTGGGAGATAATATGTGATCACTAATCATGGAAACAACAGTGAATTGAACTCACAAAATGTATAAGGTTATTATCAAATAAAAGTAAGTACTTAAGTAATACTTACTTGGGTAAATAAATTAAGCAAAAATTGCGATCTTGATTCAAGTCAACTCATTACAATGGCATGAGTAGGTAGGTACCTAAGTATATAATTCATCCGATTTTTCTCATAATTTCCAATTACTTACGCACACGCAATCACACGGAGGTCCCTTCACTCACCACACCGGTATCAGCCCATCACAACACGAAATGTCAACAC
>NW_007393503.1:0-1115 GCF_000475195.1 Diaphorina citri | reverse complement strand
TCCACTAACCTACTGCCCTAGATGTAGCTACTATTCCCTCTCCCACGAAAGTTATTTCAATTTATTCAAATTATGCACATTTGGCACCAGCAGTCTGTAGCATTCCGTAATCAAAAACACAAAGCTACATACCTACACCTAGACAGAACCTAGCACAGCATACCGTGTAATCATCCAGAACGAAAATTAGAATAAAGTGTGAGAATGAGAAAATACAAAAGAAATAATGGAAAAACTCCAAGGGAGAAACGAAATGAGAGAAGTAGAAGAAGAAGACGAAGTTAATTTTTTCGCGGGGTTTTTATTTCCCCTGGGAATAATTTAGTGGAAGTGGCGGCTTGACCCAATTATCGGGATAACTATAGGAACTTATTTCTGTTCTGGAAAGTGATACAACACAAAAATCATTTGTATCATGAAAGGGACAATGTGGGATGGGATTTTTTGTATCATAATGGGGACATTTCCTTATAAAATTCCCATGTGTCGAGTCCAGTAATTACATGAAAATATCATTTCAACCCATTTAGAACGTCCATTTCGTTGTCAGCTCAGCCTCGTGTTGCTATCTCTTTAAGAAGTTCAGCTGTAGTTTGATGGTTTGGTTATGAGACTTGGGCGCAATTCACATTAATGAAACGCGTTTCATGAAACGTGTTTCCTATCCTATGTCAATGCACAATGAGTTTCATGAAACTGGATTTCACCAGTGTGAATTGCTCTGTGGGCTGTGGGTTTGATGAAACCAGTGTACATTGCGCCTTATGAACAAATTCGTCCTTGTTGCCAATAATAGCCATCGGTCGTTACTCAAGCTATCCATCAGTCGACAGCCGCCTCTAGTAAATCCAGAATCAAGACATCATCGTTTCAGGTGCCATTTCACAGGTTCGTTCATCTATTAAAAAGTCTCTTTCCTTGTCAGACTTTATAACTAGACTACGTATATATTCCCACTTTGTTACTTTCAAGACGTGCTTGTTACCAATGTTCCCAACAGGGGGAAAGAAAAAGTTGCTTTCTTTCTTGTATAGTCTGCAAAATTTTCTGCGTCTCTTCTTCTTCTTCTTCTTCTTCTTCTTCTTCATAGGCGGTTCTTGCCTAAATTTTTGGGG
>NW_007393502.1:0-1115 GCF_000475195.1 Diaphorina citri | reverse complement strand
GCCCCTCCACTAGATCCTCAATGTTTAATTTTGAAATTTTTATTCATAAATACACAAAGAAGATGTTGGCGTTTCCTCCGTAGCAATAATATTGTTAAGCTCACCGGGATTTCACACAAGTAACTTCTGATCGTTAAAGTGCTCAAGTTTCTGCGGAAAGTTTTCCAAAGACGAGAGAATCACGTAACTTTGCACCTATAGGCTCATTGTTCAGCCCCTCCACTAGATCCTCAATGTTTAATTTTGAAATTTTTATTCATAAATACACAAAGAAGATGTTGGCGTTTCCTCTGTAGCAATAATATTGTTAAGCTCACCGGGTTTTCACACAAGTAACTTCTGATCGTTAAAGTGCTCAAGTTTCTGCGGAAAGTTTTCCAAAGACGAGAGAATTACGTAACTTTGCACCTATAGGACAGCCACTCACTATCAGGTACACCTGATCAGGTCTACCTGATACCTGATGAGTACACACACTATCAGGTACACCTGATCAGGTACTGGTGAAAAGTCCGCCTCCCAGGTCTATACCTGATGAGTACACAGACTTTCAGATGTACCTGTCAGGTCTACCTGATGAGTACACAGACTTTCAGATGTACCTGTCAGGTTTACGTCATGAGTACATAGACTTTCAGATGTACCTGTCAGGTCCATTTGTGATGAGTACACAGACTTTGAGATGTACCTTTCAGGTCTACCTGATAGTCAGTGGCTGGCCTTAGAGGGAAACTGTGAGAAACATGTACCTTGTCCTGGCATCAAATACCCTATCACCTATCACTGATGCTGTGTTTTGCTGACGGGTAAAGTTGTGGCATGCAGTATCTGCAGTAGACATGTCTGCACTCTACAAGCGTTTTATTGGATGAAGTGACTTTTAATTCAGTCTTCATACGAAATTTCTCTTTGGACTAGTTTGGACTGGCAGCGGGTGTGGTAGGGGGCCATCATTGTCCAAAGTAGTCCAAAGAGAAATTTCGTATGATGACTGAATTAAAAGTCACATAATCGAATACAACGAAGCTATGAAATAAGAAATAAGCTTCAAACTCATCAAAGTGTTCGAGAGCCAAATAAATGTACATTACTTTCCTTCCTATTATAGGGTAAGG
>NW_007393501.1:0-1115 GCF_000475195.1 Diaphorina citri | reverse complement strand
TCATTTTACTCAATAATGCAGCCGCTGACTTTTCTGCATTTGACTTGACATTATGTGCTTTATAAGCTTGCATGGGTGGTGTGGAAGCAGTGCTGTTGACTTCTAGTTCTGAGCCTGCTGATGTGGAAGAAGCTTGATGACATTCTGAGGATTGTGTGTCACCCGAGCCAAGACTTACTTGTTCACTATCATTTTCACTTTCACTTCTGTTGGGTGTTCTCGTAGGTCTGATGAGATATTCTTCATCTGCAGGTAGTGGCGGTTTAATATCATTATAGTCAGCAGGTATCCATGGTTGTGATGTAAAATGAGATTTGGTATCTTTGGTATCAATGTCAAGACCTGGTGGTAGCTTCACAGCAAGTTCAGATGATTTCTTGAACATCTCATACATCTTCTTACCCAGGTAATAAATGAGAGGCAAGAGGAACATGGATAAGAGTAAGGCAAACAGGATTGTGCCTTGTAAGCCCACAGCATAGTTTGTGCACATAAGATAATCAGAGTCTGACCAAGGTCCATAGAGTTTTATGTGCTCTCCATTTTCATCAACAATCACATTGTATGCACGAATTTGAACATTAGGTCTATGGTCCTCACATTTCAGAGGTTGGGTTAGAACAACTAGAGCAGAGCATGTCTCATTTCTGTTACTGCAAACTTCATTCAAATGCTGTGACTTGCCATTGAAATAATTGATTTTGATTTGATAACCTTGCAGTGGACCATTGGGTTTCTTAGGAGGATCCCAGAGAATATGTGTTGCAGTGGCATTTACATATTCAGCTCTGGGTTGAGACATTTTCTCTGGATTTCCAATATGTGTTAAGAACTCAATGCCAGTTGAATTTGCAGACCAGGCATTTGTAAAGGCTCGAATTTTAACTGTGTATATAGTGAAAGCATCAAGATTATTTATAACAGCACTCTGGCTAGAGCCAAACTTTTCAGGATCTGTAATACATATGGTATTACTATTGGTAGAGTTGAAACAGATCTGATATTCCACTATGTTTCCATTTCTTTCAGCTACACTAGGTTTCTGCCATGTGACATTAGCACTTGTGTTGGTAATGTCTTGGACAGATTTAATTTCAGGGGGTCTGCTGGGAGCT
>NW_007393500.1:0-1115 GCF_000475195.1 Diaphorina citri | reverse complement strand
TCATAATATTCGAGGAGGTTAGAGTCTTCTTTTTTCCAACTAAATAGGGTCGGCGTTTCTTGTAGAAGTTTAAAGTACTCGTATACCTAGTAGAAGGTTAGAGAATACCTTCTTTATAATGTCAGTGTCAGCTGAGGATAAAAATTCCCTCGTCACCCTCTCATATTTCCAGGTGGAACTTCAGTGTGGGTCAACACGATTTGAAATTCCTCCCGGATGAGAATTCAGACTGTCACCACAACGTGAGACCCCCTGTACAAGTACATCTCAAGGTTATTGTACCAGAGGGTCTCCTATGTGCGATGAGCAAGGAGGAGCCGAACAAAGTACTCTGGCAACATAAGGTAAGGGAAGTAACTGATAAAATTCACAGGGTATAAATGGAAATTCACAAAGATCCTCTATCAACATATTAAGGTAAGGAATATCAAAAATGTCTATAGGTTCTGTGATGCATAATTGGCCAGCATCAAGCAGAAGTACCTGTGCAGATTATCAACATCAATATATCCTTCTGGTATTGGTGGTAAGTGCTATTGTCTGGCTGGGGGACGTTAAACAGGGAGTATAACGGCTTAGTCTGGCTGGGGGACTTTAAACAGGGAGTTTAACGGCTTAGTCTGGCTGGGGGACTTTAAACAGGGAGTATAACGGCTTAGTCTGGCTGGGGGACTACAGGGAGTATACCAGCCTGAATTTCCCTTTGCTAACGAAATAGCAAAGGTTGAGTGCGAAGGGCATCCACTCGTAAAATTTGTAGCCAAAACCAAATGTCAGCTCAAAGCGATCACCCTAGTTAGGGCTGATTGAGAAGCTGAGGAAAAACGCCGACCTCGTCTGTACACGGGAAAAGGCGAAGAAAAAGTTTTTTTTTTGTTAGGGGGAACTGTAACTGCTATGGTCTTATCGCCCCGAAAGCAAAGAGAGAAGGAAGACAGGATAGGAGAAAGCTAGCCGTTCCGAGAAAGAACCTTATCTGTTTTGGACAAAAATCCGCCCCGGTCTGGAATTGAACCCGCGACCTAGCGCTCACAAGGTAGGTGAGCTACCCTCCAGCTTGGCTGGCAGAAGTGTGTTTGCTTGTTTGTTTGTTTTTTTTTTTTTTTTTTTTTTTA
>NW_007393499.1:0-1115 GCF_000475195.1 Diaphorina citri | reverse complement strand
GAAATACCTACATCTTGTAAGTTCACCTGAAATTGTTTTTATTTTTAATTTTACTCCTTTTAATTTAACTACAATCGGGAGGTAATAACACCTAGTCAAAGATTCGTTTGCTTTTAAGTATACGTATAGATTAGTGGAGGTGACAAAACTACAAATCGGATTGGTTAATTTTAAGCTCAATTTTATATCCAGAAATAGAGTAAGAAATTCTTTTGTTTTCTTAATACATATTCAAGTAATGTTCGAGTCAGAAAAGGTTGTCGAACTTTTTGTCCACCCTACATTCTTCGTGGACTAACACGTATGTTCAAATTAATAGACATAGACTAGACAGGCAGAATCCAATATATCTCAATACATTACCATCCTATATGTTTTCATCTAAATTAGGAGTGCCAAATTACAAGGCAAAAGTTTGGAACATTTCGGAACAAAACCTGCGGGCTCCAAATTCGCAGTGGTCCTGTGGTACTTCTTTAGTGTGATTTATTCCTTGCTTTGTCAGCTTTGTCTGATCCTCATCAAAGAAGTGAAAAAGGTTTTGGATATTTTCGCCAATTCTATTCCCGAGGGTCTGTCGATGGATGGTTTTCAGGTGATTTATGGATTTCAAAACGGCTAATTAGATAAATCGGTACCGTCGGTCAATCTGTATGAAGATGTTTTGCTGCTTCCTCGTGGGGAAAGTTTCTGGGTTTCATAGGCGGTTCTTGCCTAAATTTTTGGGGGGGCTTGATTTTGAAGGTACACCTTATTCAAAATTTTGATTTAGCTCTATGTAAAAAATCTGGTGTGAACATCACACGACTTTCCTTATCCTATTAAATGATACTTATTTGAGTATTATTTTACCCTGACTTTTACCATATCTCTAACCGTTTAGTCGGTATAGCTGAAAACCGCCAAAAAAGGTCGAAATCCGTCCAAAAGCGATCAAAATACCGCCAAGCGCAGCACCTATCTCAACTAAACGTTTTCTGTTGCATCCTTGTCACTTTTGTGACCTACATACTAAATTTCAAGTCTTTAGCTCATACACATAATATTGTACAATATTGGAATCGTAAAATGGTTTTTTTTCCCGAGCTCATTGCTCTCAATGATAATATTAGGTT
>NW_007393498.1:0-1116 GCF_000475195.1 Diaphorina citri | reverse complement strand
AGGCTCCAGGAGTAAAATGACCCACTCCACCAACCATATTATTTAGTTGACCTGAAGAAAAAGAAATCAAACATAAATAATTCAAGAAGAACTAAAAGTAACTCAAGTGTTTTTCATATTCCCTCTTGAAGATCCTGAGGACTTGAGCATTTTAATTGTTAATTGTGGGTAGAAATTCCCACAACATTCTTAGAATGGCTAGCTTTCTCCTATTCTTCTTTGATTTTGGGTCGATAAGACCATTAAAACATATTGAATTCAAGAACCAAGAGCCAGCCTACATACATCTGCCTTGTAAATACTAGGGGCAAGTTTTTTTACTCATTTTATCCAACCGGTTAGAACCGTTTGGTCCAATAATGCTGTTTGAATACTCATTGTTTACATGAGTGACGCCATTCATTTTACCGTATGAGTTTGAATACTCATTGTATCTTCCAATTCCAACCGGTTATAACGGTGCAGGTCACCAGATCAAACTTCAAATTTCGCAATTGATACAGTTTGTTTACATTTTTTTTTTCTCAGAAATTTGAATGGAAGGAAGTCTATTAAAAACTTGTCTTTTTACTTTTTTTTTTCATTCTTGCCAGATTTTTTTTTACCCCTAACATATGTTCAACCGCAACAGTTTTAATACTCATTGCGAGGTTAATCGTTTAACTCTTTCCCTGCCATGGCACAACTATAGTTGTGCTTGTGTGGTTTCCTGGCAGGCCATGGCACAACTATAGTTGTGCCAGTACTGTTTCCTGGCAGGCCATGGCACAACTATAGTTGTGCTGAAATAGGTGTTCTTTACCTCGATGGCACAACCATACTTGTGTCACTACAGTTTTTTCATGGTGTTATCTGAATTGCCTGTGACTTGAGGATTCCGAAACATTTTTGAAATCTAATGTAGCTGAAATTATAAGAAAGTTAGAGGTAAAAGAAAAAATCATTTTTTTTAACAAAAATAATTGTTTGAGGAACTTTTATTATTGAAGAAATGACCAGAGTAATTAAAAATAACTTATACAAATACTTGCATAAATACCAGAAGGAACTGAAAATAAGATTGCACACTTCGTAATTATATTAACCAACAACAAAAACATCAACAACAACTCACGG
>NW_007393497.1:0-1116 GCF_000475195.1 Diaphorina citri | reverse complement strand
GTTGTTGTTGTTGTTGTTGTTGTTGTTGTTGTTGTTGTTGTTGTTGTTGTTGTTGTTGTTGTTGTTATTGTTGTTGTAACTTGGCCTTTTTTTCACATTTGTGTTTTTGTGGGGGATCTCACTCCTTTTTTCTAAGTGTGTATTTACACATAATTAGTAGGTACAGATCTCCTTATTATTACCTAGCTATTTGCGAGCTTTTGAAAATTTTCCGTGAGTTGTTGTTGGTGTTGGTGTTGGTGTTGTTGTTGTTTTTGTTGGTGTAATTGTTGTTGGTGAAATATCTTTTTGATACCTAACTAAGCCTTAGTAGTTTAGTCATTAAAAAAGCGGTCGAAATACTGTTAACTGTAAAAATACAGGAAAATACCGATAACCGTTGTTTCGATGTTCATAAAAATTACTAATTGGGGGGTTTTAGGTATGGTTCTGGGGGGGGTCAACTCTCATAACTTTTTCGATATCTCTAACCGTTTTGTGAAAACCGCCGAAAAGCGGTTAATTCCGCCTGTGGGCGGCGCCCAGTGCAACTTTTGCCGATTTTTAGATTTTCCCCTTTACTTACTCATCAAGACCTACCATCCTGCCAAATTTCAAGTTTCTAGGACATCGGGAAGTTCCTCATAATTTTGATGAGTGAATCAGTGAGTCAGTGAATCAGTGAGTCAGTGAGTCAGTCGTAAAATAAGCGATTTTCAAACCGTTTTTTCTACCCCTTCCGGTAAAGGTAGAACTTCCGAATTTCACAGGTATAATAAGGAAGTATAGGTTAACATATGGTCTAAATTTGGTGAGATTACATTGAAAATTGACGGAGTTATGATAGGGGTGAAAATGCGTCGAAATGTTTCGTGTAATATACACACTGGCGTGCTCAGGCCGGAACTTGGCCTGGCGCACTGCCGTGCGCCTGGATATAAAAAACTTCCATATTATTATAGGAATATCATGAGTCACACAATACTATCGATATTGGACTTTATGGAGCAACGGTCGGCAATTGGCGGACCGTATAAAAAATTGGAATTTTACCAAAGAAGCAGACCAATATTAGTTCGAAGCATGAGTAACCAGGAACAGAGTAGGCACTTAAGCATCGCTACGTGTGTTCTGGTT
>NW_007393496.1:0-1116 GCF_000475195.1 Diaphorina citri | reverse complement strand
GAGGGAGTGGGGGAGTAATAATAAAGGATGTTTTAAAATTCAGTGGATGTAGCTGTTTCACATACAAGTACAACTCATGGTACAGGTATCCATATCGGTATTGGGGTTTGAAATTAAAAAGAACCAGACGAAAACAATATTTCGTTTGTTATTTTTTAGTAGTTTTTAGACAGAGATTGTGTTTGCGACTCATCCATCTAGAGATAAATGCTAGAACCGAGGTACCTATGTACCTATTTTCAAAAGAAAATCCAGAATCCAGAGGAAATGTTAGGTACAAATGTCCGAGTATGCTAGGTACTTATAGAGTCTGTTTTTGGCTGAAAAAAGACCTTGGTAATTTTTTGATGAGGGTTGATGACTGTAACTGCTCAGTAAGGTTTTGTCACCCCAAAAAAAGAAGATAGGGAGAAGATAGAAAATTCAAATTTCAACATAACTAAAATGGCTTCTATATTCCAGACCACACCCTGCATCAGCATCTATCAGCAATCAGTAATAATTATGTTCCTTATGACAGGAGTAATTAAACGGTAATAAGGCGAAAATAGATAATAATAAAAAAATATTATTTTTAGACTCATTATTCATTAATGTCTGACCTTACGTGATAGGTGTCCTACACCTTACACATAAAATATACCATAAACACATTAAACACCCTGTACATATATTATAAAATACCACTATGATATATATAAAGTGAACTTTTCTTATTTATGTGTAATACAAACCTGATCATACAAAATTCATACATGAGATAACCATTACAGGTTTTTAAAGGTCGGTATAGTCAAGTGGTTCAGCATGTTTCCCCTAGCATCTCAGTCGGAAAACTCGTCAAAGTAAAATACACGGGGAACAAGCTGGGCCCGTCCCTCCGGGAATTTTTTAGCCTGACAGACAGACTGACTGACGACACCGAAGCGAATACAATAGTCCGTCCCTCCGGGATTTTTTTAGCCTGACAGACAGACTGACTGACGACACCGAAGCGAATACAATAGTCCGTCCATTATACCTTTTATTAGTAATAATAAAGGAAGGACGGACTAAAAACTGATGAGGGAATTAAAGTGTATCAAATCCCTCTTTCCTCCCTCTCTCCTATCCGTA
>NW_007393495.1:0-1116 GCF_000475195.1 Diaphorina citri | reverse complement strand
TAGGCGTTACCACAGGTGGAATGAGCTCCCTTGATTCATTCGTGCAAAATCAATGAAGTCTTGCTGAATATTCGAGAGACTGCTAATTATGTTCAGCTTGTCGCGTTCCAAAACGGACTCACTATTCAAAAGATCAAATTTATGTCCATGTGGTAGAGTAGCAAATAAAGGAGGGAATTTCTGTCCAAATTCAACAGTGCCGGACAAGCTAATTGCTAATCAGGGTAAAGCAAGATTTGAAAAGATTCTCTTAAATCTCTTAAAACTTGTAAGAAATTATCTCAAAACGGGTAGCTACATCCTTTTATTCTGGAACATTTTTCTGAAAGTGACATGCAATATATTGCATAAGTCTTGTGGGGATTCAAAACGACCATTCCGGAAAGTTTCTCACCAGGTTATAAGCATTTACCTAAAATCTATTTCTGCGTTCCAACAGACCCACTATTCAAAAGATCAAATTTATGTCCGTGTTGTAAAGTAGCAAATAAAGGAGGGAATTTCTGTCCAAATTCAACAGTGCCGGACAAGCTAATTGCTAATCAGGGTAGTTGCATCCTTGCGTTCTGGAACATTTTTGAAAAGTGACATAGCAATATATGACACAAGTCTTGTGGGGATTCAAAATAAACATCCCTTGAAGAAAATTCTCACTTGGTTTTAAGCATTTAAAATCTTTTTATATTGTCGCCCATTGGCTTCGAGTCTGGACAGTCGTTTCTATCAACTGAAACGAGTGCCTCAAACCATAGTGTGGGTCAATTAGATATTAATATTATTTTAATCATCCGAAAATGAATTAAGTGCCTCTATCACAGATCTAACCAAACTTTGAAATCTGATTTGAATAAAAATAAGGAAGTTATGACTTCAGGTCATTTTATGCATCGGCAAAGCAAAGGTGTTCGAAATGTTTTCGTGTAACGTTAAGGGAACTAGAGTAGAAATTTGTTATTTTGAAAGACCAAGTGCTGGAGAACGCGTGATCATCAAGACTTTGAAGAGATATCAAACCTTTACTTTAATTTACCAGCATCATTTAAAGTAAAAAAAATGTATTACCTTTTGTACCCTTTCATAAACATCAAAAGCATTATTAAAAGTTCTGCAGAGACA
>NW_007393494.1:0-1116 GCF_000475195.1 Diaphorina citri | reverse complement strand
ATCTTTCATAGAAAGATATTCCAATGTTCAGAGTGACACTGCAAAATGGTAGGTTAATGCAACTAGCAACTGTTTTTTCCTCTAATAAAAACACTTGTTGCTGTTGCCACATTTCGAGTTAAACTCTTATTAAACCATTTGGGTTAGGCTATTTGAATAGGCTAATTTTATGCAGGGTTTACATCCAATCAGATTTTAAGTTAATCTAATTGGTTTAACTTAAACTAAGTTTAAACTCAATGTGTGGCCTTGGGTACCATAGTGTTGATGAATTCTTGGTTGTGACAGAATACTCTGGTGGGTATTAGTTATGTTCTATACTAATTGCCCACTCAATCATCCACACATACAGTTTTATTATTTTTTTTTTCACCTCTGTCAATTTTATCAACCCTTATTTCAACCCCATTTCTTTGTATCCTTGACTTTTCCAGGTTGATGATAAAATGTTTAGCAATTGTAAATCAACTAAGTGAGAAAGAAGTGGAGGATATGTTCAGAACTATGGACCTGTCATATATTCAGTGTAGACTTGATCATTATTTTAGATCGGAAGAATCAAGATCACCACAGTCAACAGGTGTGTATTTCAAAGCTTTTCTAATATCTACAACCTCTTAATGTGGAAAAAAGTCAAATAAAACAAATGTTATCTAAAACTTTCTCGCTTTGAGTTCATAGGTCGTCGCGACAAATTTCAAGATCAGAGCTCATTTGTGTGAGAAAATGTGAAAAAGAGAAGATAGAAAGAGAGAGGGATAGAGAGAAGGGGGAGACAGAGGTAGAGAAAGAACGAACGAATGGAATGGAATGAGAAATTAAGTAAAGGAAGGAAGAAATAAAGAAAGAAAGAAAGAAAGAGGGGTAAAAGTTGATATTTCAAAACCTTCGATTCTATGGTATAGATATGGATGTCCTCAGTCTTTATAAATTCTTTCTGTTTCAGATTTAAACCAATCGACTTTAAGCTCAAAATGAAACCATTGCGAGATAGTTTCGAGTCTCTGTTTCGGAAGACATTCCCCATGCAGAAGAACAAAACCTTCATGACCAAATTATCCGTAAGTTTTCCTGAGCTAATATTTACAGGAACAAATAGTTTCCGAGTTGCAAGGG
>NW_007393493.1:0-1116 GCF_000475195.1 Diaphorina citri | reverse complement strand
GCCCCGGGCGGGAATCGAACCCGCGGCCCAGCGCTTACAAGGCAGACGCACTACCAACTAAGCTAACTAGGCTGGCACATTGTGTTTCATTACATTGTCATTGAACATTGAATAATAATTTAACGTAGATACACACATATTTAACATAATATGTACCTATTAAGTACCTAACTTTTATGCGTCAAGATACCTACTAGATAGGTCTTGTTCTATGTAAAAGCAGGTAGCTTAATATCTTACAGGTAGGACTGTCGATATTACCTTTTGTTATTCCTTAGGTATCCGTGGATACCAGAAGGTAATTTTCTACAGGGCAAGGACCTTTAATGTTAGTCCCCTCAATAATTGCTAAGAAAGAAAAAAACTCTCCAGCCTAGAGTCCTTGCAGTGAATTCACCCTTTATCTTTTCGCACAATTTCAACGTCAAAGCATCTATTATAATGATTATCCAAAGAATTAATTATCTCCTAAAATATCAGGTACCTACGTTACGTCATAACTTTTTTTGGTAAATGAAAAGTGTGACGTTTGCAATGGAACACAGTCCTAGTTTCAGGTATTTTTATTTGAACATTCAATACCTACGAAGCTACGTACATTCATGTAGGTACCATATAATTACGTAGGTACTTGGGTTTTACCTTTCAGCAAAATCATTCTCAGAACCGCGAAACAATAGATGTCTTAACAAAAATAAACAAACAAAAAGTAAAAAAAAAAATACAATGACATGATATAGACATAAATTCTATCAACATTACTTCCTATAATATCGACCTAAGTACATAAAACATAATTATAGGCCAAAGAAAACATTATGATCTCCTCTTTGTGGCTTAATTATATCTGGGCGTATATTAACTTGATTATGATTGAATAACTTTTCAAGGATAGGTCCGTACGTATTTCATGCTCTATCCGGAAAATCCATGATAATCCAAGATAGGTATCAGACTATTTATACGTACAAATTTTGAACTTTTATACCTAGGCAAGTAGGTATAGGTACCTACCAAACTTACCTACTACACTGAGAAAAAAAAATGGTGACAGGGTGCCAAAAGTTTAGGGTGGAAGAACTCTATGATTGGGTTCTCGAAACAGTTTCGAGCTTC
>NW_007393492.1:0-1116 GCF_000475195.1 Diaphorina citri | reverse complement strand
TTTACCGGTATTTTTTAAATCGATTTATCTCGGGATCTAGAGGTCGTAGAAGAAAAAGAAAAATTCCGTTGGTCCTCAATTGAGTGGTCCGGTGCCAGACTTGCCTAACCCTCAGTTTCTTCAAATTGAGATAATGAGACCTAAAGTTGGGCCAAATTTTAAAACCCTGAAATGAAGTATTCCAGCAACATAGTATTTCATGTCTTCAGACATTTGGAAACATAGTTGTCGATGCTGAGAACAGATCTTTTTTTGTACTTCCTCCTAATGGAGGTAGCTCGAAATTTTCAAATTTGTGCGTTAGGCAAGTCTGGCACCGGACCACTCATTTTTCCTGCTCTATGACTTTGAAACATCACCCAAGTAAGCGCAACTGATCTATTTCAGCCAATAAGATTGCTTAAACCGAGATTAAAACTTAAATGGAGTTTTAACTCACTTTGTGGACTTGGGATTAAATGGATTTTTTTTTTCTTGTAGAACATACAGGTCAACAATTTCTTTGTTTGAAAACAACAACAATCTCTTTGTATTTTTACTGTAAATAATAACCCCCCATATTTTTTCCCTTGTGTAGAAAAACTGTATTTAAATTAACCCATTTTTAGACATTTTTTTAATTGAGATACATACAAACATGTACATTTTTTCCAATTAATTTATTTTTTGAGAGTAAATCTCTGCTGCTTCTTTTTTTTGTATGAACTTTTTATTTATTTGATTTTTAAGTTGGCGACAAATGTAATCTCTTCCTTCTCTCTCTCTCTCCCTCTCTCTTTCTTTCTTTCCTTCTCTCTCTTTCTTTCTCTCTCCCTCTCTTTCTTTCCTTCCTTCTCTCTCTCTCTCTTTCTTTCTCTTTCTCTCTCTCTCTTTCTTTCTCTCTCTCTCTCTCTCTCTCTCTCTCTTTCTTTCTTTCTCTCTCTCTTTCTCTTTCTTTCTCTCTCTCTCTTTCTCTCTCTCTCTTTCTCTCTCTCTCTTTCTCTCTCTTTTAATTTCTTTCTCTGTATTCTCTTTCTCTCTCAGTCTTTTCTAATCCTATTTCTCTTTGTTCTCTCATTTCGCTTTTTAGCTACTCTTATAGTCCTCTCTTTCTCCCTCTCCCACTCTCTTTTCCCC
>NW_007393491.1:0-1116 GCF_000475195.1 Diaphorina citri | reverse complement strand
GTCCGAAGAGTAAGTTAACTTTCAGTTTTTCACCAGAGGACCTGGCGTAGTTCAAAGTGGGTGTACGGGCAGCTCCATCATCATACATTATCCCAGGCATTTATTAGGGCTAGTGAACTTTCAATTTTGAAAGTAGAAAACAAATTAATTTTTATCAAAATTCCAATATAATAACTAAAACTGTAGGTAACTTTAACTAAATAATACAACCGTGGAGTAAAACGTTCAATAATTTAGGCAAAAAACTCCAATAAAGGCTAAAATACAAGGAAGCTTTTGCAAAGGGTTCATTGACCCTGGGGTTAGGATTTCGTACAGCATCAGGTAAATGCTGAAGCTGTGTGTGCTACATTCAGAACAAATGCGAGGGGTCTTCTGAATTTTCCAATTTATTTAAAACCAGTTTTAATTTCAACTTGAATTTTGCCTTCGTGTTTCATATTTTTAATATTTTCACAAAGGCCAAGAAATTTCATGCTTTCAGTATTTTTTTCCACACTTTGATACTTAAATATCACAATGGAAAATTGGGCAGGTGACCTACATATTTCCCAACCCTCTAGGTACATCCAAACACCCAATTACACGTCGCGTTGCCATATCATTTGGGAAAATAATAGAGCCTTGAATGCGGAAAGTCGAAAATGTCTAAAACTCTACAATAGACCTGCAAGAGACATAATGGGGGACGTCACATTTTGGAAACAAAATGAACTAGGTCAGACTATGAGGAGCCTAGAAGGCTATTAATCCTCTTTTCTTACAATCTATAATAATAATACCCAACAGAAAATGGCCTAGGAACTTTTTTCACCATAGAAAATTGTATCGCTCTGTTACTACCTACTTACTCCATACATCAAAGGAATGGTCTCAAAAGGACTAAAAATTTTCGACTTGTGTTTTTTCGAAAAACCTATTACCTACCTAACCCTTTGTGTCCTTAGGAGATGAATATTGAATACCTACGTTAGTCAGTATTAGCCACTTTTCTAGCATCCTAGAGCGCACCCGCAACTGTAACTGCCAAGGACTAAGGTTATTTTCATGTATGTATAAAGGTTTCATGGCTCTTCTTTTTTTCAGTTAATTCTTCTGTGGTAAAAAAAAGTAACC
>NW_007393490.1:0-1116 GCF_000475195.1 Diaphorina citri | reverse complement strand
GCCCCGGGCGGGAATCGAACCCGCGGCCTAGCGCTTACAAGGCAGACGCACTACCAATTAAGCTAACTAGGCTGGCAAGGATGTCTAAATTAAATAAATTCATTCATAGTCTAACTTTAATTCTTTCTCTTCTCAGAATTCTCACGAGGTGGCTGAAATCACGGGTGGGTCGGAATCGCTACCTCCCACTCCTCCCTATTCGGTGTCGGCTCCCAACACTCCTACCCCGGACACTTCCCATACCGATGCTCAGAACATGGATGAAGAGGCAGGCCTTGATGAGGATCTGTCTGTACCTCCCACTCCAGCCACTTCGAGGTGAGTTTCAAATACCGTCATATTTTTTTTTAGTTTTACTGTCCAAATACCGTCATATTTTGAGTCCTTTACCGTCCAAATACCTTCATATTTTTGAGTCCTTATTTCTCAATCAACTCTGTGACGTTGTAGTCGAAAGATCAGAAGTGCTACAGAGGGAGTGAGAAAGAAAAAGACCTATGGAAAAGGGCGTAAAAAAGGATTTCCGGGAGAAAAGGGCAAAATAAAGCTGACTGGAAAAGTACAAAGGCTGCCTACAAACTTTACCCTTAATGGCCAAGAATAGGTGAAGAATTTTGTTTACATAATCGAGTTGAAAAAGGACCCTTTGGTCCTAGTCCTACGTGGGTAGTATAAATTAAGTAGGTACTTATTTGATTAAAAAAAAAAAATGCATTTACCATTTATGCCAACCCTATTTAAGTATCCTGTTCGTCGCCGCCGGCCCTATTTGAGTAGGAAAAGGCTAAGAAAAGGGGGCACGGTTAGTCCAGTAGTAACGCGCTTGCTTGCCGTGCAGAAGGTCCCGGGTTCGAATCCCACCATCGACAAAAAATTTGTTTTTCGATTGCAAATATTTAAACGGGTTACTTTCTGGTGTTCTCGTGTTGACCCAGCACCTAAACGGGGACCCAGCACCTATTGTGCCTCTTCTCGCCCATCTGATGAGAGGCATAGTACGGGATGGGCATGCTACGAGTGCTACGACACAGACCACATGCGTTCAATGTAGCAGGTGTTTCATTGCTACGAAATAAAAACGGCGGTGAAACACTCATCTTTTTTTTTTTAAGAATA
>NW_007393489.1:0-1106 GCF_000475195.1 Diaphorina citri | reverse complement strand
CCACTTTCTGTATGCTCGTCGCATTTTGTATTTAAGTGTGATGCACTTGTTATTGTACCATGGTTTTTTACGCACTCTCCCTCTCTTTATTATGTTCTTCAATTTCTTTCCCCCGATATTTGGAGTTGAAGAAGGAAAACAGGAAGGAGGAGTCAAAAAGAAGGAAGGTGGAAAGAGAAAGGCTCAAAAACAGAGTGAAGCGGAGATTATATACGAGTAGTGCATAGAGCTCTTTGCTCTCCGCTCTATGCGGTTTGAAGTCGTCGCTTCCCTATATGTATGCTCTTTGCTCTATGCGGTTTGAAGTCTTCACTTCCCTATGCTCTATGCGCTCCACTGCGTTTTGAGACCCCATCAAAAGGAAAGAAGAGAGAGAGAGAGAGAGGTAAAAGGGAGGGAGACCATTTAAAAGAGGAAGCTAGAGAGAGGGATAAGAGAAAAGAGAGAGAGACAAAATAGTAGGAAGTCCACAGAGAGTAATAAAGGTAAAGTAATATAGAGAGGGAGAGAGAGAGAGAGAGAGAGAGAGAGAGAGAGAGAGAGAGAGAGAGAGAGAGAGAGAGAGAGAGAGGGGAGAGGGAGAGAGAGGGAGAGAGGGGGAAGGGGAGAGAGAGAGAGAGAGAGAGAGAGGGAGAGAGAGAGGAGAGGAGAGAGACAGTGGAAAGTGGAAGTATAAATGTAGGTTAATTAATATTTGGTTTTGTTTTAATAAGGTCACATGCACATAGATAGATACCTAGATGGATAGTATTGGCAACCCTCTTTTAAAGTCAGTGTGAGCTACAGTAAAAATACCCTTAAATCAAATGCAGCATACCTATCTACTATGTATCTATACCAGGGGTTTCCAACTTCCATGTGTATGCGGGCCACATGCTACATTAGGAGCTACTTCGCGGGCCACATATCTTCATTGGGAGGTACTTTGCGGGCCACATAATTATGTACCACCCTCCCCCAACTTTTTAGAAATGCAGTCCGAATTTTGAGCGCCGCGGGCGAAATTTTTCAAAAAGCATCCTTCTAATTCAGGCTTGTCCAACCCGCGGCCCGCGGGCCGCATGCGGCCCGCGAGCTCATTTTTGCGGCCCGCGAAGGCCCACCTA
>NW_007393488.1:0-1116 GCF_000475195.1 Diaphorina citri | reverse complement strand
ATAGTAGTAGCCTACTGCTGGAGTAAAGGGACTTTTCAGTCCTATGCGAGCAGTATAAATAAGCACTATTATTACCTTTGAAAGTAGCTGTCTACCCACTCTCTTCGATTTCGTGACAACAAGACCTTAGCAGTTACAGTTTTCTCTGTCAAAATTCTTAATGTCAGCCTAGTTATAGTTTGGAGGGTGGCGTATCTGCCTTGTAAGCGCTGGGTGGCGAGTTCGATGAACACCCGGGGCGGGTTTCATCGGAGGGGTGGATTCCATATCTGAGGCCACTACTTTTAGTATTTTACTACATTTAGGTCAGCCACTCACTATCAGGTATCAGGTAGACCTCACAGGAGGACCTTTTCAGCAGTACCTGTCAGGTCTACCTGATAGTGAGTGGACGGCCTTAGGAACAAAAAAGTCCAAGGGGGGGCCTCCCCCTGAATATACGGCCCTCCTCTAGGAACGACTTACGCGAGGTCCTCAAACTCAACCGGAAAATACGAATACCTACCTCTGAAAGTCAGGTTTGATTGAATGTTTCAAATGACTTCCGTAGGTAAAACCAAACCCACAAAACTTACACTCCTTTGTACCTACCTGTTTCTTTTTTCCTGCTTTTTCTCCACTTTTGAAAGGCCATCATTTTCTTGTCAGTCTCCCTCTCAAATGTGACTTTCTGTAGTTGTCTTGCAGATAGCTTGATGGAACTGAATCTTGCGTGCTTTCCAAATAACTTGGGTTCCCTGTCTACACTTCTCTCTCCCCCCCTTTCCAAGATAAAGGTACCTCCGCTTAAATAGGGGGGAATCTCCCCTCTTCCAAAATATTTTTTTTTCTGAAATGGCCTCCTCAGTCTTTCCCTACTCTTCCTTCTCTCTATCCTTCTCCTCTTTCCCCTCTTCCTCTTCCTCCTCTTCTCCTCCTTCTTCTTCTTCTTCTCCCCCTCCTCCTCCCCCCGCAAAGGGGGCATATAGCGTGCCGAGAAATAATTTCGAGACTTATTTCTTTTTTTTTCTTCCCCCAACCTAAGTACCTTCTGACGATGGCAGTTGAAAAAAAGTTGTCTTTTGGATACCTTAAGCTAGTAAATATCTGTCTACAAATGCAGAGAATGAAACTTGA
>NW_007393487.1:0-1116 GCF_000475195.1 Diaphorina citri | reverse complement strand
GTACCTACAATTTATTATTATCATCTAATGATCCATCACTAAATGATTGATTGGATGAAAAGATTCGATGATGTAATAGGTCACTTTCGTTTTTCGAAAAACACTTCCAAAGCATGATTCTTTTCGGGTTACCTGAATCTAAAGCTGTGCACTGAGAAAATAAATAAATAAATATATGAAGAAAAAAAATGGCGACAGGGTGCCACAAGTTTAGGGTGGAAGAACTCTATTATTGGGTTACTTCCCCTGATTTAGGCTGTTGGAATGGTATATTAACTATAGTGTCGAGCTTCCCGATATAGAGTCAGAGTGCCGGAACCCAGTTACCCAATTAGGCTGCCGGCACCCTAGTTTTTTCTCATTGTGTCCACACATAATCGTCGGCCGTCTATCGACCATCGATCGATGTCTGTCCACGGCCGTTGACTATCCTTGGACACAGCTTAACAGTCCTCCGCAAGTATGTAATAAACATATTTCTGGACATGGTCTTCACTTGACTGGAGTGTCAAGTGAAGACCATGTCCAGAAATATGTATGATATTGTACTTGACCATTATCTCAAACTAAACAAAAGTATGTAACAAGACAAGATTAGGAACACATGGAACGCATCAGAATAGGCAACTAGAGAGATGACTATAATTCCAATATGGCAAAGAACATAATGGTAAAGTATACCTACTGCAGAGAGAAAGAACCGAAAGTAACCAAATTGCCAATTGTCCGGCCGCACTAATGAGCCACATATAAGCAGAAGATCCTGTCTATTATCTACAGGCCAATAGAAAGTTAGCTAATGCGGACGGGTTTAAGTGCTTTTCTAACCTTTAATTGGTTAACGTAACCAGGTAACCATCCTGAGTAACCGTAACTCTGGTAGAACGTAATCTTGTTAAGTCAGAACTATAATGGGTGGTGGACCAGGAGTTCCCAACCGGGATATACCTCAGGGTGCCTCCAGATAAAACATGAAAAAAAGATGGGGGAAAAAAGGTTGCAAATAAATTCCCACAACTAGACCATTAAGGATATTGCTGCCAGCCTAGTTAGCTTGGTTGGTGGTGCGTCTGCCTTGTAAGCGCTAGGCCGCGGGTTCGATTCCCGCCCGGGGCG
>NW_007393486.1:0-1116 GCF_000475195.1 Diaphorina citri | reverse complement strand
GCCAAAGTAAAATATTAAGTATAAATTATTAGAAAATGAGATAATAAAAATCTCACGGTGTGCTACTTTAGCGAATCTGACTTTATACGGGACTAGCTGGAATCTGGAATGCCCGTGCAGAGTACGGGGTGATTTTGAGGTGCAGTCATTTTGGATCAAGATCTCGAAAAAAATTAAAGGTACCTATGTAGTTATGTACCTACATACAAACTTTTTAGCACTCTTTTAACAGAGAAAAAAAGCTCACTCAAAATTCTTCCGAACTTTTTTCAGTGTGGAGGACGAAATCGGACCATGTAAGTTTGTAACAGACACTACACAGATGATGATTTACATTCCTTTTTAAAATACTGTGACTTTTATAGAAAAGGAAAATAAATGACTAGTGAAATTCGGTTTTAAATAGATTTCGGAACTTTGTTTTTAATTTAAAACATAAGGTTGGGTGAAAGAGCTCACTAAGTGAGAATCCTGCCTTTTAAAGCCTTAAAAAAGAAAGGAAGGTACGAGTATCCCCAGGCCGACAAGTGAACAATTCCCTTAAAACAACACCCTTTATACAACATGTGTTGGAACATACATCATCTGTATGGTGTATTGTCTGAATGTTGTGATATAGTTGTTGTGTTTATTGTTCATCCAATGAGTATGATTGCCGTTTGTTAACAATTATTTTCATCATCAACAACAACAATTATTATAATCTTTGTATTGTTTCATGACACGGTGCCAAATTTCCGCCATGTCTGATTTCACCTGTAATACTTTGATTGTATTTTTTCATGTTTTGGATGTTTTAATTTTTACATAATTTTTAACGTATTTTAGTGTTTATATTAGACCTGGACAGACCAAGCGAGACGAAAATGCCAAGCATTCTTCTTTCGTCTTGTTCCTCTCCTTCTTCTTCGCCTGCTTCTTCTTCTTCTTCTTCTACTTCTTCCTCCTTATCTTGTCCTCCTCCTCCTTCTTCTTCTCCTCCTCCTCCTCCTCCTCCTCCTACTTCTTCTTCTTCTTCTCCTCCTCCTTTTCCTTCTTCTCCTCATTCTTCTTCTTTTTCTTCGTGTTCTTGAGCTTTTTCGCTTTTTCCTACCCAAGCGGGGTCTGCACAAAACA
>NW_007393485.1:5852-10483 GCF_000475195.1 Diaphorina citri | reverse complement strand
GAGGTCGATTTCTCAAATAAAGGAAGATAAAATTACATGTCTCGGATGGGATCGAACCCGCGCCATTCTATTTACCAGGCGAGCATCTTGATCACTACACCACGCAGGCGAGAGTTCGACTTGGTAGGCCCAGTCTTCAATTACTTACGGTTCTACACATGTTCGTATACTATGCTCGTAAGCGATGAAATGACATAGATTATAATAACATTGAATCAATTTTGTAGTGTAGTGATTACCGCAGTGGACTTCGGATCTGGAGGTTGGTGCTTCGAATCGAAGTCAAGTCGTAATATTTATCAAGGTGTATTGAGTGGAGAACGACTTTTTTGACAAGTATTTAAACATGCTCAACACAGTAAAAATTCCTTTTTTTCCGTAACTACACTGAGAATTTTACAACAGTTAACATAAGGAAGGATATAAAGGTATGAGTATGGAATGGAACGTTAGACAAAGATGGAAGTATTAATGCCCAGGGCCACATTGAGATTAAACTAAGGATTTTTTTTTTTTTTTTCAAAGTAATCAATCAATCAATACCATACACAAAAAGCCCACTCAAAGGCTTAGGTGTAGGGGCAAACAGCCCTAAAGGATGGGTTAAGCTTCTACGAATCAATCAATCAATAAGATTGCTTAATCCAAAAGTGTAGTCTCGGAGCAATAACTTTGGGAAACAGTATGGTTTGTCTCAAACCGTTACGCTTTCCAAGAACTGACTCTATTTTGACGCTGCATCTGCATATGTGTTGGAAAAATGGCCTAATGGTCAAAGATCCCCACATTTGCAACAAAAAACAACATTTCGACGCTACCACTGTTTTCAAGTTCGTTGTATCAAACTTCACACTTGTGCTAACTAGTTGCCAACTTTACAACAGTTCAGACTTGTTGCCAGTTTCACAACAGTGCTTCCTCAGCTTGTTGTGAACTTCACAGCCGTACAGCCTTGTTGCCAGCTTCACACCAGTGGTGTCTAGTAGCTAGCTTCATGTCCAGCTACCATGTAGAGGTCGGCACCCTCCTCACTGGGCAGAGTACCATGGGGCCGACACAACAAGTGAGACTCTAAGAGTACCACCCTGTAAAAATAATAGATCACGTGAATATATATTTGTTCAAAACATCACAACTGACATCTCTATGATGCTTGCCAAAAGGACACAGAAAGGTTGTAACTTAGGAGCTCAATTGAGATCAAACCACATAAATAATTATCTGATCTTTGGAATTAGAAAGCACTGAAAGAAGTATGCAAACTCATAGCAACGTTCATGGCTTTAAGCAATTTTTTTTATTATTATTATTTTAAGAGGTTTGACAGAGGGAACTGTAATGCTAAGGTCTTATCGTCCCGAAAATCCCGAAATCGAAGAGAGAAGGAAGTCAGGAGTTCCGAGAGAACGAAAATTATCCGTTCCGGATAAAAATCCGCCCCGGGCGGGAATCGAACCCGCAACCTAGCGCTTACGAGGCAGACGCTCTATACCTACCGAGTTAACTAGGCTGGGAATCGAGGAGTTAAACTTGAACCAAGTTTAAATTCAGATTGACATCAAAGATAGACATACGAAAACTTACTTGTCTGATCCTAACAACCTATAGACACGGCTCTTGTCAACTATCTCTTGTGTGACCTCTCCATTCTTCAAACTTCTGCCTTGCATTCCGTTCTTGTGAAACGCTAGAACACTATCAGGTAAACATACTGGAATCACAAGCAAAGAGATATCTATTTTAGTTTTTTTTTTTTCCTCCAGATATATGACAGAGGGAGCTTATATCGTCCCGAAAGCGAAGAGAGGATAGGAGAAAGCCAGCCGTTCCGAGAACAAACCTTATCTGTTTACGATAAAGTCATTTGATTTGATTTTTTTATTTTTTCAAACAAGTTTGAAAAAGAGAACTGTAACCGCCAAGGTTTTATCGTCCCGAAAGCGAAGAGAGAAGGAACATTTGGGGGAAGGGTGATTTTTCAGAATCATTCCCATGAACAAGTCTTCAGTCACAGTTACGCAAAGTTACCTTTTAACGATGTTTTCCTCCTTCCGACAGTGTTTTACTCGTCACCGTCAACAATAATATCCCAATCCAATTTGGTTATTTCTCGAAAGAAAAAGGTATAGCACCGAAAAGACTTATTATTGACCATCATTATCTTCAATGCATTTGCGGTATTTTTTTTTTTTTTTTTTTTTTTTTTTTTTTTTTTTTTACACTCTTAGAATTGGGATCCGACTCACGCTCCGAAGATAACCTTACGCTCCTTTGTCTCTAGGCCCTGCTGACCTGACGTCCCCCCTAGATAACGCTGTAAGCCTGTGACCACCTGAGACGCGGAGAAAGAGAGCGAGGAAGAGGAGAAGAGAGTAGCGAGAAGGACGCCGCGGAGAGATGTAGAGCAAAGAAAGGAGAAACAAAGACTTACTTATATGTGTTATACGGAGATTAGTCGGGTTTCAAATTTTAAGGCACTCTGGAGGCCAAACATCCGATCACCAACTTATAATCCAAGCTGGTATCCAAACCTATTCAGAGATACCCCCTGTACTAGCTCTGTCTGTCTTGGCCTAGACTAGGCCTGGCTGAGCTAGGCTCACTGTACTTGGAGCTTCGCCTTCATGTTATCAGGCAGGGCCAATATGCAGAAAGTTAATGAATATACAATTATTAATTTCCATTCTACCTGCCCCTGATTATTTACTTATTATACAAGATAGATTAAAATTATTTAGGTTTTAGGTTACAAATATGCGGTCGTCCGTGGCCAGACGACATACGGCTAAATATAAACGTATCGATGAGTAAAAGAGTGACTCCGACTTCACCCAGGAGTCTTGTCGGTCAGTGACCTTAGCGTTAGTAAACCTTACTATGCTATTAAAGACTACGGCGCGAACCCTTAGCTATGGGCAACCCAGACGGGCGCAACCGTATCCGCTCGCGTCACATCGGTGATGACGGATACCATTAAGAACTGAGAATAATCTAACAAAAGAAGATTACAAGGCTAATACTTATCAAAGCAGTAGATGTAAGGGCGACAGTAACATAAGCTCATACCACCACTATTGCGAGCCTCAACTCATGGGGTACAACACACAGCCACACACTTTGTCCCCCATTGACTGCTAGCCTCTTGTTCCAATCCTGAGCTAGACTAGTTACACTTGTGCCCGTGTAGGGACCAAATACAGCCTACTTTCGACCTACTACCATACTACACACTCAACAAAACATACCAGAGGAATCAAATGCAAGGACAAGCGACCCGTTATTTTTAGCACAGCACACGTCACCTTTAGTGAGTAATTTCAATGAAACGCGATGTCCTGATAACCCCCGCTATTTTTACACATTTTGAAGTACTGTTCACCCTTGCTGGAATCCGATGTAAAAGGACCTCTCTGGTAACCTTACACTTTTTTTTCGACTATGTGGACACAGAGTAAAAATCCCCCTGGTTAAAAAAAAAATAAAGATGGATTTGAGGGGAAATGACATACTCTATAAGTAAGGAGTCGTTTAAACCCAGCACCAACACGCAAATAAGTACGAATATTTCAACGCTGGGGAGCGCTTAGTACATCCCGGCTAGAGTACACTTTTTCCTCTTCCCTGTTGTGTCCGGGAGTAATATTTAAAACAATCAAGGTATAATAATCACTGGAAAAACATCAAGGTTATTAACTACTGGAGACATCAGGGTTATTAATACTGGAAACATCAAGGTTATAATATACTGGAAACATTAAGTTTAAGAATAGAGAACTAGAGATAACACAAACGTCGATGTTACCCATGGAGCACCCTCTTGGACTTGTATAAGTAATTTGAGTTGAGCTCTTGTCTAAGGTAAGATCTAGACGATTACGTCATTACATAAGTCCGACACGCCCACAAGACAGTGCATAATAAATAAATAAAAAAAAAAACAGTACATTAGTGAAAATAAATCTCCCAGCTCACCTAACCTTGGTTAGGTGTACGGAAGTTCGTGTT
Organism: Diaphorina citri; assembly: GCF_000475195.1. Lineage (NCBI taxonomy): Eukaryota > Metazoa > Arthropoda > Insecta > Hemiptera > Psyllidae > Diaphorina > Diaphorina citri. The sequence goes on along the minus strand of NW_007393485.1, from coordinate 6,478 downwards.
AGGTAAATGGTTCTCAGATTCAAATGGGAAAAGGAACCTTTAGTTAAATTAAAAAATTAAACTTAGATAGGTTCTAAGCTGTATAAAAGACGCAAAAGGATTTCGACCAAAAAGGATCAACTAAGGAAAGACAACATTACGACAAGATTAGACCTAGACTTGAATCTTTCTTTCTCTAAATTAAAATAACATTTTCTCTCCATTCTCCAACAGCCTATACTACAACCTAAGTGGACTAAGTTAAGTTAAATAGTCATCAAGCAACTACGTATCACAACTAGTGAAAAAATTAGTTACACACAGAAAACAAAGTCTGCATCAGAGTTTATCATTTAGGAGTTCCTTCGCTGACTCCGGAGGATCATATTCTTTTGTTTATAGGCTTTAAGTCAAGCTAAAAGTTTATCCTTAGGTATCCATATTCGTAGCAAATGACTCGAAAACCATATTGAAAATAAAACCTTGGAAACGACTTCATTACGGAAGTCGGAACCTCATCCTTTAAAGTTTATCCCCTCGGTCAAATCTCCCATCGCGCAGACGGAACATTCGCGATACACAGCGCCTCGAAAATAGGACATCGTCTAATTCCAAGCAAGAGCCTTGCCGACCGAAGGATAGGACAG
>NW_007393485.1:0-3079 GCF_000475195.1 Diaphorina citri | reverse complement strand
AACATAGCAACAATACTTAATAAAATACAACCCCCCCATGTAATGATCCAAATAACACGCACCAATATAATAAAAAAACCAGGTAATAAAAGAAAACAAAACAAAATATCGGAAAGATATAGAAATCCCAGTATTAATTATCTAAGTCCATGGCTCGCTATCACTATAGTTTATTACAAAGTATAACATGGGAATGAACAATTTTTACCGGGGTAATATTCCCTGACCAGCTAATGACAAAAGCCACCATATCAGACACATAATGGAGTATTTCCATCTTATTTTTTACACCACATATCGTAACACATTTATTTATAAAACGCGAAAAGTTTTGCCTATCCAGAGTGAGATACAACATTAACTATCTCAGATCACATTTGCTAATGTGACTCAATTGGACGAGTGGACATAAATCAAAACCCCGCATCACTGACAATCTTCACAAATAGAATAGTACTGAAGATGAATCACGCATCAGCACTCTTGGAGATAACCTAGTTCTCTGCCATATCTCGGATTAAAATAATCGTACAATTTACCTATCCAAGCGTTCAAACCATCATAATACATGAACGATAACCAATGCTACAGGACTTGGTACAACATTTATTATTATGATGTTGGAACTGAATGACTATGTGAATGATCCTAAGCAACTGTAACACATTTATGATTGATTCTTAATCTCGTGACCATGATAGAAGACTCATGGAAGATAAACTACACTCATCTTGTTTGATTGATTGTGAAAGTATGTGCCACATATCCAAATTCAGAAGATCATAACATTGATATACATTGTAATGAATAACATACTTGAATATAATATAAAACTTCTGATGATATTCTAAGATGGTCATATTTTCGAAACTCTAAAGATTTTTAGCTCGTCTGAATAACGTCTTGATTGATTCTCAAGCTTGTCATACTTTTGTAGAACTTTGATCTGACTAACTTCTTGATTGATTCTAATGCTTTTCATTTGTAGAACTCTGAAGATTTAACTTGTCTGAATAACTCCTTGATTGATTCTAATATAACTTTGAAGATCTAACTTGTATCAATAATTCTAAGATCGGCGGACGACAATTCTAAGTTCTCTGCGAATCTGGAAAACAAAATAAGAGAAACACTTTTTTGTCTATAATTTATTTTCAAGTTTTTGAGCTTTTTTTTTCTGTAATAATGATAAATTAATATAATAATACCTAGTACAATTTCAATTTTTGGAAATTCAATAAAACATTAAAGAATAAATTAAAACTAACAACAAAATCACGTGAAGTCATTTTCCTCGAAACGTTCGACGTTCAGAAGAATATCTGAACTTTCCTTGTAGTATAAAAGAAGAAGAATAAAGTTTCGGACAAAAAGTTTTTTTTACACCTAATCTTCTTTTTCCGTCTCTTAATTCAAACTTAAGTTTGATTCTTTTTAACTTTGAGTTGTAGCATTGTGATATTAATCAATAAATAATTGATATCACAACTGAATGCTACAATGCTAAACTGAAGGTATTATTGAGTCTTCATAATTTGGCTAGCAATCTTTGTAGAAAAAACATTACAATATTCAAGAGGTCACAATAATTTCCTATGTTTTTTTGAACTAACAATTTTCAGAGGGGAGGAGGGAAAAACAATAACAAAATAAACTAGGTAAAACTAGTGTCATTTTTTGGTAAGAATTACAATACAAAAAGAAAATAAATTTGGGCTACAAAATACAAATGCATCGTCCACAATTTCGCTTGATAACGAAACTTGAGATGGTAGTTGTGCACAGACTTAAGGCTAGGCTTGAAAAATCGACTTTTTGTATACTTTTTATATTCTTCAAGCCTAACCTTGCACATAACCACCACCTGAGACTGCTATTTTCAAGAGAGATACCATACAGGTCATTTCTTAAAACGAAAAAAGAACAAAACCTTATAGTATACGGAGGAAATGGAGAGTAAAAACAAAAATATGTTCACATTTTTGGGGGGAGAGGGCATTTGACTAATTTGTAAATTTCGATTCAACAATCATTTACGGAAAACCGTGATTTTACAGCGACTTTTCGTTTTACATATTCTTATACAAGAAAACATTTTTACATATGGTCAAAGTAATACGAGTGAGTACATACGAGTATGTAAACGAGTACTTTTCTTACGATATTTCTGCAAGCGGACTACAATATTCGAATCTCTCGTAACCTTTCTAAGACATACCTCAGTAGACTTCGTGAGATGATGTCACTAGGGGCAATGGACGTAAGGAATCTTCTCTTCACACAGGGATGTAGGGAATTTAAAGGGACACTGGAATGTATTGGATATTAGGGCGGGGCTTACCAAGTCAGAACTCGAGTTAAACTTAAACCGAGTTTAAACTGAACTGAAATCTCTATCCTGGGATAATCCAACTACTTGTTAAGCCTGGTTTTATTCTACTTACGGTTTGATGTTCCAAGCATAGTATACGAATTGGATTATTTATCAAAGAACGTTCTTTTTACACGTTGTTCATTTGTGCTTCGCTAAGACAAAAGTTGAAGTCAAAACACATTATCCAGGGAAACGACAATTTTTTATGAATCAATCTTGTAGTGTAGTGATTACCGCAGTGGACTTCGGATCTGGAGGTTGGTGCTTCGAATCGAAGTCAAGTCGTAATATTTATCAAGGTGTATTGAGTGGAGAACGACTTTTTTGACAAGTATTTAAACATGCTCAACACAGTAAAAATTCCTTTTTTTCCGTAACTACACTGAGAATTTTACAACAGTTAACATAAGGAAGGATATAAAGGTATGAGTATGGAATGGAACGTTAGACAAAGATGGAAGTATTAATGCCCAGGGCCACATTGAGATTAAACTAAGGATTTTTTTTTTTTTTTTCAAAGTAATCAATCAATCAATACCATACACAAAAAGCCCACTCAAAGGCTTAGGTGTAGGGGCAAACAGCCCTAAAGGATGGGTTAAGCTTCTACGAATCAATCAATCAATAAGATTGCTTAATCCAAAAGTGTAGTCTCGGAGCAATAACTTTGGGAAACAGTATGGTTTGTCTCAAACCGTTACGCTT
>NW_007393484.1:0-1116 GCF_000475195.1 Diaphorina citri | reverse complement strand
GTACCGAGTCATTCGGGGATCAAAGAAAATGAGATAGTAGATCAGGCGGCCAAGGACTCAATCAACCTGACTTGTATGTTTTGGGTACCGAGTCATTCGGGAATCAAAGAAAACGAGATAGTAGATCTGGCAGCCAAGGATTCAATCAACCTGACGTGTATGTTGGATAAGTTTTCTGCCAGTGATTACAAGGTGTACTTCAAATATCGGCAAAAAGAGAAATGGAAAGAAGAATGGTGTCAAGATCAGGCGAAAGGAAAACACCTCAGAGAAATAAAGAAAAGTATCAATGTATGGAAAACTTCAAATAGACAAAAAAGACAAGAAGAAGTGGTTTTATGCCGAATACGAATTGGGCATACTCTAGCGACACATGGTTTCTTACTTGATAAGAAAGACCCTCCTCCATGTCATTTATGTAACTTGCCCCGATCTTCGGTAAAGCACTGGATCGTATGGAAAACTTCAAATAGGCAAAAAAGACAAGAAGAAGTGGTTTTATGTCGAATACGAATTGGGCATACTCTGGCGACACATGGTTTCTTACTTGATAAGAAAGACCCTCCTCCATGTCATTTATGTAACTTTCCCCGGTGTTCGGTAAAGCACTGGATTCTAAGCTGTCCTGCTCTAACAAGACTTCGGAATAAACACAAGATTGAAACATCCCTAAATAAAGTTCTAAATAATGATCCTGATAATATTAACAAATGTTTCAGATATCTATATGAAACTAAACTTTTCCTAAAATTCTAAGTAGATACCTATTAATCTTTATGTCATACGAATAAACATAAGATTGAAACATCCCTAAATAAAGTTCTAAATAATGATCCTGATAATATTAACAAATGTTTGAGATATCTATATGAAACTAAACTTTTCCTAAAATTCTAAGTAGGTACCTGTTAATCTTTGTCATATAGGTAACTTTACAACTACATCAGAATTAGAAACTTATAATACTTACTGCAAATGTTCTAAAGATAGGCACAATCTTGGATGTATCATGATAGCTAGGTAGGATTATTTTCATTAGGAAATAACTCTGTCTGTGAAATATTAAAATTATCTCGATGGTTTAATTTTAACAGGTCGGACAAGAATGCATTAAGA
>NW_007393483.1:0-1117 GCF_000475195.1 Diaphorina citri | reverse complement strand
AGGTACTGATTTTCTCTAATCACGATCGAATAAACTACGGGCTAAAAAATTCCCGGAGGGACGGACCCAGCTTGTTTTGTTTTTTTTTTTTCTTGCTTCATTCTTCCTAATTCGTTCATTAATGCTAGGAGAGGACAACGAATTACACATAACAAAGGCTCAAGGACAATTTAAAGTGATTACTTCTTCCTCTGCTTTTTCCTTTTCCCCTTCTTGTTCTGTTGTTTCTTCTTCTTTCTCTTTTTCTTCTTCTTTCTCTTTTTCTTTTTAATTATTCTTCCTCTTCTTTTCCCCTCCATCTCCTTTTTCTTGTTTTTTTTTTCTTCTCCCTCCTGTTCTTTCTTATTATTTCTCGCCTCTTTCTTCTTCTTTTCAAGGCAACACCGAGAAGAAAAAAAAATGGTGACAGGGTGCCACAAGTTAAGGATGGAAGAACTCTATTATTGGGTTAATTCCCCTGATTTCGGCTGTTGGAATGCTATATTATAGTGTCGAGCTTCCCGATATAGAGTTCAATATGAGAGTGCCGGAACCCAGTCACCCGATTGGACTGCCGGCACCCTTTTTTTTTTCTCAGTGTACTACTTCGTCCCCTTCTCCTACTTCTTCCTTCTTCGTTTTCTTCTCTTTACACAAAACTTCTTATATTCCAATTTCTATCCGGCACATATGTACATAGGTTGTAAATAAATAGATACTATATATAGGTTGTAAACAAATGGATAGTACGATATGTGCAAAAAGTTTGTAAAGTTTCTCACAGGTCATTGAACTGCGGGGAGATAAAAACAAGAAAGAATGCAGACTATAATGGTGCACAGATAGTATCATCTTTATGTAATAGAAACTCGTATCTATGTATGTAAGAGAAAAACACATGAGGCATCCAAGTACATAAGCGAAAAAATAAATAGAGCCACATCAGTGACTTAGCTGTAGGGATTGTCAGTGGTAATTTCAGTTAGTCATCTGTCCTATTTATAAGGATTTAGGATCTGACTCAATGGCTGAGTAGTTCACTAAAAAGATTGGGTAGTTATTCTTTATACTTCACTCATAGTTTGCAAAAATCAAATCTCGATTAAAGTATTAAAGTAGGTAGCTACAAAATGTCCTC
>NW_007393482.1:0-1117 GCF_000475195.1 Diaphorina citri | reverse complement strand
GGTTTTAGATATCTCTTGATAAGAAGAAAAATCCTGTGAAAAACGTTTGTCTCTATCCCAAACCGTTTTCCGGAAAACCTTATTAAAAAATAGAAAATCTCAATTTCCAGACAAACTGTTGCAAAGTCAACGGCCAGCCCGGTTTTAAATAGCTCTCAATGAGCAGAACAAACCTGTGAAAACCGTTTGTCTTTATCCCAAACCGTTTTCCGGAGAACTCCGGAGAGAACTTTCTATTTTTTAATAAGGTTTTCCGGAGTTCTCCGGAAAACCTTATTAAAAAATAGAAAATCTCAATTTCCAGACAAACCGTTGCAAAATTTTTACCGGTCAGCGCGGTTTTAAATAGCTCTCAATGAGCAGAACAAACCTGTGAAAACCGTTTGTCTTTATCCCAAACCGTTTTCCGGAGAACTCCGGAGAGAACTTTCTATTTTTTAATAAGGTTTTCCGGAGTTCTCCGGAAAACCTTATTAAAAAATAGAAAATCTCAATTTCCAGACAAACTGTTGCAAAGTTTTTACCGGCCAGCCCGGTTTTAAATAGCTCTCAATGAGCAGAACAAAACTGTGAAACCCGGTTGTCTTTATCCCATACAGTTTTCCGGAAAACTCCGAAAAACCATTTGGGAAAATGGAAAATCTCAATTTCCAGACAAACCGTTGCAAAATTTTTACCGGCCAGCCCGGTTTTAGATAGCTCTCAATTAGCAGAACAAACCTGTGATAGGTTAGGTCTTTATCCCAAACGGTTAGATGAGATGAGGTGAGGTGAGGTGAGGTGAGGTGAGGTGAGGTGAGGTGAGGTGAGGTTAGGTTAGGTTAGGTTAGGTTGGGTTAGGTTTAGGTTAGGTATAGGTTAGGTTAGGGTGAGGTGAGGTGAGGTGAGGTGAGGTGAGGTGAGGTGAGGTGAGGTGAGGTGAGGTTAGGTTAGGTTAGGTTAGGTTAGGTTAGGTGAGGTGAGGTGAGGTGAGGTGAGGTGAGGTTAGGTTAGGTTAGGTTAGGTTAGGTTAGGTTAGGTTAGGTTAGGTTAGGTTAGAAAATCTCAATAAAAAAAAAATCAATTTCACCAGAATCGCTCTTACGGTAGGATTCATGTCCCACATGAAACTCAAGCG
>NW_007393481.1:0-1117 GCF_000475195.1 Diaphorina citri | reverse complement strand
AAAAAAAAAAAAAAAAAAAATGGTTTCTATTTGTGGAACGTGAGTAGTCATATTAGCATGGTCATTATCATTAGTTTGTTTCGTATTCCATGGGTTATGTTTCATACTAATTTTTAAAGTCAGACAAAACCGATGGAAAAAACAACAACAACAACAATAGATATCTAGGTACCTACTGAATGGCAGAATAGAAATAGGTAGGTAATAAAAAAAAAAAAAAAAAAAACAAAAAAACAAAAAAATGTAATGATGTAATAAAGAAATAAAGGACTGAATTAAATGTAAAACAGATAGTACCTATGTAATATTGGAAAACAAAACTAGATAAGGTATGTACTTACCAATCTAGCTAAATACATAATAGGTAATTTAATTCTAGTGACTGAAGTTCACAGTATGGTTTGCCGTTTGCCCATTAAGAAAACCAAACAGTAATCAACTTGAATATTGGAATGCCATCAGCATTGGCTTGCATGTTTTACACACAACAATTACAAGACGTCTCTCACGCTTTAAACAGACAGACAGACCAATATAATTACCAAACCTATCTTGGACCAGGATCTTTACTGAGGGCTGAACTTTTTCCAACCAAAGATGACATTTTTCTTTCTTTCTTATACGTATAGGTAGGTTTCCTATAATTGTCCTTTCTTTCTTGAAAATCCCTTTATTAAGGACTTTTCATCTCTATGTCAAAAGTACCTGGATGTCTGGCTGGGAGAAGTTAAACAGGGAGTACCTATAGTCGCGACCTTGCGCTTACAAGACAGGCGCTACCCTGGACAAATTTACGAGGCTGGCAACTTCCATCTTATGTTAGAAATAGTATAAAGAATCTGGCAACCGGTTCTGTGAGCTTTTTTTTATTATTACTTCGTTCTTTCTTCTTCTTTTTCTTTCAACTTTTATTATTATTATTGTTGTTGTTGAGCTCTTTGGTGCAAAAACTGATCCAATTGTGTTTCTTCTTCTTCTCTTTCTTCTTCATCGTCCTCAGTTTATTACTTTTTTTTTCTGTTCTTCCTCTTTTTTTATTGTCTTTCATTCTGGCCAGCATACCTTCTAGTCTACCACGCTGTCATTATACTGTCATAATTTTCCTTGGAAATCTTCA
>NW_007393480.1:0-1117 GCF_000475195.1 Diaphorina citri | reverse complement strand
ACATTGGCCACAACATGGACCAGATTACAACCAATGGTGCTCATTACACAATGAAAAGTGTGATGTTTGCTCCCAGGAGCAGACCACTGACCTGTGTTCTCCACGACCTCTAGTCCCTGCATGCGTGCTTGCAAAGTTCAATAACCAATAACATCTTCTCCTGCACAGAGTCCAGGGCTGTATCCAGGATTTTATCAAAGGGGGCGGGGGGGGCGGCTGAGAGTCCAAACAGGGGGGTGTATATGCTCAAAATTTGCAGAGTCTGGCCTGCCATAATTAAACAAATGCAATTTCTCTGTGTTATTATGTCACAATTTTTGGTGCTCACTGCAGCATTGTAGGATTATCCGAATACCTACCTATCCCAACAATTGCAACACCTAATGTTTGCCTACAATGCTAGCACCTGTTGCTACATGCATTTATAATACATAGCTACCTACTCATTTTCCTCATGAGGCTGACTGGACCCCACAACAGCCAGTCACAGAATTGATCATTTGCATGATGCAAATTTTTTGACCCTGCTGGGAATCAAACCTGGGTCTCCCACATGCAAGATGAGCACAGTGACCACTACACCAGGGAAGCTGACTGGCCTACACTAAAGGAGAAAAGTAAAATTTGAGGGGGGGGCCTGGGGCCCCCTGACCAAGGCAGCACAAAAAAAAAAAGTTACTTTGCCCTAAAATAATGAATAGCTCAACCCTAAAGGGAAGTTATTTAAAAAAACTCATCCCTAAAGGGAATTCTATTCTCAATGAGTGCCATTCTTATGCTTGTGCCAATTCCAAGAAACAAAAGTTCCAAAGTTGCCATTCTCTCTGCTGTTAGGTAAGGCCAGGCACTCACTATTAGACCTGACAGGTACTTACACCTGATGAGCACTTACACTATCAGGTACACCTGATGAGCACTTACACTATCAGGTAGACCTGATGAGCACTTGCACTATCAGGTAGACCTGATCAGGTGTACCTGTCATCAGGTCTACCTGATAGTGAGTGGCTGGCCCAAGTGAGAACCTCATTATTAAAACTTGTAAATTGACCTCTTAATTCTGTATGTTCTCATGTTATTTCAGCAAAAATGAAGAGGGAATGCCAGAATGGGGCCT
>NW_007393479.1:0-1117 GCF_000475195.1 Diaphorina citri | reverse complement strand
GGGAAAAATCCTACAATGCTGCAGTGAGCACCAAAGTTGTGACATAATAACACAAAGAAATTGCATTTACATTACATATCTAATCTCCCAATAACTTCCAGTCTGATAGGTGTTCTGTGTCAATGGGCAACTCAAAATATTATTTGAGCAGTTCTAAATAAAGATTTATTTTGTTTCTCTCTTTGGACGCTTTGGTACTTAAGAGTGTCAAGTCAATGCATCGGTAGATTTTAATGACCAAATAACCCCTGATTATAAGCGATATAAATGGTCGAGAATGCAATATGCTTTGCACGTATATCGTGTGACTATGCAATATGCTTTGCACGAGCTATGGACTAAAAAAAAGTGCCAGCTCATAATAAAACTTAACTTTGACTTATCCATATTCCGATAAAACCCAAAATTACGAGCGCAAGCGCAATAGAAAAAAGTCCAACATTTCGATCCTAAAAGTTGTTGGGCCAGCCTAGGCCTTGTAAGCGCTAGGCCGCGGGTTCGATTCCCGTCCGGGGCGGATTTTATCCTGATGGGATAATGTTTGTTCTCGGAACGGCTGACCTATCCTGTCTTCCTTATCTCTTCGATTTCGGGACGATAAGACCATAGCAGTTACAGTTCCCTCTGTCAAACCTCTTTAAAAAAAAAAAGTTGTTTACTCTGTTCTAGTGGTTTCAAATTTGGCATCTCACTTCTCCCACCATACCTAATAATGGATCAGTTGCAAATGAGTAAAAACTATAAATAAATGGTCGATTCCTATGTAAAAAGTTGAGAAAAATCCAAATCAAAACTCCGAAAAAATAACTGTAAAAGGTCGAAAATTCAATTTTTATTTTCCGTTCCAATGAAAGAGTTCAAATATGTGTGACGTCAGACTTTACGCAGTTGTTTTTTTTTTTTTCGTCCGTTAGGTAGCGCCACTAAGCAAGCGCGCTAGCGGAGGAGCAGAAAGAACTGCGCAGAAACTTATGCGCACAAACACATTAATCAAGTCTAAACATACCTGCCTCGGTCTCGGTGGTGTAGTGGTCAAGGCCCAAGGCGCTCGCCTGGTAAACAGGAGGGCGTGGGTTCAATCCCAGCCGAGGTATGGAATTTTATCCTCAATATAATT
>NW_007393478.1:0-1117 GCF_000475195.1 Diaphorina citri | reverse complement strand
ATAATAACCTACCTACATATAATTTAAAATTCCAAATATTTCAACGGGTTACCTACTTTATGGTGTTCTCCTGTTAACCCAGCACTTGAATGGGAAGTATTGTGTCTCTTCTCGCCCATCTGATGAGAGGCATAGTTACTACGAGATGGGCATGCTACGACACAGACAACATGCGTCGAATGCAGCGGTTCTCAACCTTTCTTCTCCCACGTACTTACCCCTTTTTCGGCTCTGTGTTTGGAGTTCGGACTGCACTCAGCCTCGTGAGGACAATTGAGTAGCCACTTTTATCGAGTAGCGACCAGTGGCGTAAAAAGTTTGATGATACGAGTAGATGAGAATGAATAGTAAAGGAGGCACTTTGTAATGCTGTGATACTGATACCCACAGAAGTTGTGAAGAAGCTCTCTGCTTTACCACAACCATGCACAAAGCAAAGAAAACAAGATTTCATTTTATTCTTTCTTAATTTCGCATCCGTTTTGACACTTTTGACCATTTTTTCAGCCGTTACATCCTGGAAATGCAGCACAGTACTGGGTTACATGACCTGGGTTATATCAAATGGGACATGGCCCTGTGTCTACTAGCAGTCTATCTCATCTGTTACTTTAGCATGTGGAAGGGCATCTCGACCTCTGGGAAGGTAAGGAAAGGAAAAGGTGATACCCTCAAGGGCGAAACATGTGTGATGAAAAAATAAAGTAAAAATTTAACCATACCTGTGAAGTGTAAAATTGTTAACATTTTATTGTTAATGTGTTATAAAATAACCTTCAATATTATTATTATTATTATAAATCATTGAGTTAGTGGGCGTCCACAACGGAGAAGATCCGACCCAAGGCCCAAGGGAAAATAAAGAAATTGAGCCTAGAAATGTATTTTCTATACGAGGGTGAATGGTTTTGTGTTCATATAGGTAGGTACATTTTTGATAACATTCTAAGCTCAAAAATTTCTAACCATGAGGAGGTTCTAGACTCCGTTGCGGACACACTGGTGCGAGGGTCGATAGTCCATGGTCTGTGGTCCTCGTTGTGGACACGCACTTACACGCAGAAAAAAAAAAGAAAAAAAAATGGTGACAGGGTGCCACAAGTCTAGGGTGGAAGAA
>NW_007393477.1:0-1117 GCF_000475195.1 Diaphorina citri | reverse complement strand
ATTCTGACCGGATGAGAGTCCCCTTACCCTAGCATCAGCAGTCTCCAGAGATGTACATATCTTTGATCTTGAGATGTGTATCCATCAATCACATCTCAAAGTTAATCCTCCCATACGTCGGGAGTGGGTACAGTTCTGTCAGTAACCGAGTGATTCGTTCTGTGTTTGGTGCTATTATAGCTAGGGTATGAGTGGTGAAATTTCTACTATGAAACAGATTGTTGTAACTTGTAACCGTCTCGGTGCCAGCTTAGGTAGTTTGGAATGTAATTTGCCTGCCTTGAAAGCACTAGATCGCAGGTTCGATTCCGGACCGGGGAATAGTTACAGTGTTGTCATTTGTCAGTAACCAAATGATTCTTTCTGTACATGGTGCTAGGTTTTATATGGTGAATTTTCTACGTACTATGTAGCACTTGTAAGTTGTGACGTCAAAGAGTTGTGACGTCAGATTTCACGTCAAAATGCGCAGAAACGCTTGCGCACAAACAAACAAACGAAGCGGACGGGGAATAGTTACAGTGTTGTCATTTGTCAGTAACCAAATGATTCTTTCTGTACATGGTGCTAGGTTTTATATGGTGAATTTTCTACTATGTAGCACTTGTAACAGTCTCAGTGCAAATCGAGTTAGCTTGGAAGGAAGCGCGGCTGCCTTGTAAGTGATAGGCCGCGAATTCGATTCACGCCCCTGCCCTCCTCTCTTCAAATGGAGCAGTTGCAAAGGGGTAAAAATTATAAATAAATGGTCGATTCTCATGTAAAAAGTTGGGAAAAATCCAAATCCGAGATTGAAACTCCAAAAAAAAATAACTGTAAAAGGTCAAAAAATCAATTTTTATTTTCGGTTCTAATGAAAAAGTTCAAAGAGTTGTGACGTCAGATTTCACGTCAAAATGCGCAGAAACGCTTGCGCACAAACAAACGAAGCGGAAGTAATGAATTATGACGTCATCGCCTACGGGAGCGTATGCCGTGACGTCAAACTTCACGATTTACCGGTATTTTTTAAATCGATTTATCTCGGTACCTATCTAGCAGTCGTAGAAGAAAAAGAAAAATTCCGTTGGTCCTCATTTTTCCTGCTCTATGACTTTAAAACATCACCCAAGTAAGC
>NW_007393475.1:0-1117 GCF_000475195.1 Diaphorina citri | reverse complement strand
TATTAATTAAAATGTAATGAATTAATCAGAAATAATTATTTTGAACAGCAAATAACACTCAGCTTTGGTGATAACTAGCTAATAATTTGAACAAAGGTGTTTGTGGGTTACGGTTAATACAGATTTCCTTCATTACATTACATGATTACCCTGTCTTCTTTCTCCTAAGCCTGAGGTAAGTATTATAAAATCACCTTCAAGCCTTCAACTTGAGTAAGAATATAAGTACTAAAAACAGGGAGAGAAAAGTAAGAGAGCATCTATCCAGTTTTTCTCCTCCTTCAACTAAAACAAAGTGTGGAATGGTAAAATGGTATTAGTGTGGTGCTCACAACAACACTCAACACTAAAATATTATAATCTTACATAGAAAACACAGGGTCTTGTTTCTCCACAATTTCCATCTCTTAAGTATGAATAACACTTCGATACTAAAAACAGGGAGAGAAAAGTTAGAGAGCATCTATCCAGTTTTTCTCCTCCTTCAACTAAAACAAAGCATGGAATGGTAAAATGGTATTAGTGTGGTGCTCACAACAACACTCAACACTAAAATTTAATCTTACATAGAAAACACAGGGTCTTGTTTCTCCACAATTTCCATCTCTGAAGTATGAATAACACTTCCAAATTCTTGGCCAGCACCTGAGAGCTATGTCTAACTGATAAGAACAAAACACATCTTAGGCTGCTCTCAGGTGTTGGCTAAATTAGAAATAGGAATTTTTGCACACTATAATAAATGTTAGTTAAAAAAAAAAATATTATCTTCAGATCTTCATGAATTACTGCCACTTCCATCCCATTGATAAAGAATGCTCTTTAGTACCTACCTACCTTGCTAATGGCTAATGGTCCATTCTTGACTATTTTTCTAAGTACTGGTGCTTGTATCTAAAGCTACTTAAGATTTATTTTTTGACTCTTTGCAATAACTTTTATCAAGCAACCTCCGTTTGACTCTTTGCAGAACTAAAAGCCCAGCATGAAAATCAATGACAAAAACCTCTGCAGCTTTGCAACATCAACAACACCTGTTGACAAAGAAGGCTTCCTGACCAAACGGGGAGAAATCAACAAAGCTGCCCAGAAACGATGGTTTGTTCTTAAGGGCAAT
>NW_007393474.1:0-1117 GCF_000475195.1 Diaphorina citri | reverse complement strand
TGTTGCTACCTACCACATATCATGAGGGGTTCCTGGTGTTCTAAACCCCCCCTTAAGTCCCCTCGCTTGATGGGGTATGAAATCTAGACCTATCAAAACAAAATGAATATCTTGACGATAATTGGAATTAGATTTCATCATGTGTGCTGTAACAAATCTCTTGTATAAACTTTATGCACAATAGATTTTGTATATTATTGTTAAAGGTATCCCAACTTTTTAATAGAACAGCGGTGTCTAAACTGTGAGAGTGGAGTTTTTGGCACATCCACCAATAATAAAATTAAACCCATATAGTAAATATATATACCTAGGTACCTACCTAGCTGGTTTATTGTTTAAAAACGCATGTTTTAAAAATAAATGAGGAGCTGAGTGCAAAAAGGGCAATAAATGAAAATCATCAAACTGAGATATTTAACTTGAGGAGCTGGGTGCAAAAAGGGCAATAAATGAAAATCATCAAACTGAGATATTTAACTTTAAAGATTTTAATTTTTCATCAAAATCCTTGAAAAGTATGTTTACAAAAAACGCTGCAACTCATCGAAAAAAAGTTATCACTGCAGTTCAAACGCTGGAAGATAGAGCACACCACGTTCTATTCAAAAAACCGTTTTACGCAAAAAGGGCAAAAAATCCATATTTCCCTTTTTGCACCCAGCTCCTCAAATGCAGTCACAGATACCACCAACCTCGTCCAACTTTTGCAAGAAAATCTAGAAATTCTTCCTTCAACCATTCATCAAGAAATTCACAGTTATAAAATTTACTGCAAATTTTACCAACCTCAGAGGCAACCAACCAATCTAGAGGTTAGCATAGAAGACTTTAGATCTGGAGGTTCGTAGTTCACGTCCGTAAGAACGTGTGTGGCGGAAAAAATCTTCCGGCTAGAAAATGGAGCAGTTGCAGTTGGGTAAAAATTATGAAAAAAAAGGTCGATTCTTACGTAAAAAGTTGTGAAAAATCCAAATCTGAAGTCAAAACTCCGAAAAAGTAACTTTAAAAGGTCGAAAATTCAATTTTTATTTTGCCAAGCTAATGAAAAAGTTCGAAGAGTTGTGACGTCAGATTTCACGTCAAAATGCGCAGAAACGCTTGCGCACAAACAAAC
>NW_007393473.1:0-1117 GCF_000475195.1 Diaphorina citri | reverse complement strand
GCCGTTTATTTCATTCCTTAATTCCCAGCCGTTTCTAAGATATAAGCGTGGTTCGCAAATCACGAACCACCCTGTATATATATTTTTTTTCATCAAAGTACCTTTAGAAAAAAAATTGCCAAACAATCAAACAAACAATCCCACAATGAAACTAACTATTGCATTTGATTCATTCATCTAGCCTTGACCTATTTGTGTAGTTTATTGATATTTCCTCATTGAACAAGTAATGCCATTCAGTGGCATTGGTGTGTTTGTCTACTATAGCTAGTTTAATGGCGATATAAAATAATGATACATTTTTAATAATGTAAATTAATTGCTTTTCAAATTCCTCTCTCATAAAGAGAAAATATTTCAGTTTTTCCCCTCTTGTATATAAGAACATTGAAAAAAGTAGTAGGTAGGTAATAGGTATATTTCTTCGGTAATGATAATGAATAAATGAATGTACCTATTTATATGTGAGCCGATCATCTGATATGTTGCTGACAAGTTGCTCGTATGTAGTCTGAAATTTGAGGAGTTAAAATGAGATGTGGGAAATGCAAACACAATTAGGGGTTATCGAGGGAAAACTATTAACTAAGTACATATTATTTTTAACACCTGTATAGCTTTTTAATTAATACCTCGGTACATGCTATCATAATACTGTGTGTAATAAATCAATAATGTAGATAATAATTAATTATCATCGAGTGCTACGTATAGCCTGTATAGCTTTTTAATTAATACCTCAGTACATGCTATCATAATACTGTGGGTAATAAATCAATAATGTAGATAATAATTTCTTATAATAAAGCACATGGTTTCAAAAGCACAACAATGTAATGCACATCTGAGAATATATACCTACGACTGTTGCAACAAACAATAGAACTAGACTTACTAGACTGTTATTAAGTTATTAGAAGTTATTATGTATATGTATTTTTTGAACACCACTGGGTCATCGAGTGCTACTCGCCAAATCCGCGACCATAATCGCCAAATCCGCGAACAAAATCGCCAAATCCGCGAACATAATCGCGATCCGCGAACAAAAAAAAAACAAATCCGCGAATAAAATCGCCAAATCCGCGAACATAATCGCGAAATCCGCGAACAAAAT
>NW_007393472.1:0-1117 GCF_000475195.1 Diaphorina citri | reverse complement strand
AGGGGTCCACACTATGGGGTGATCATTCCTCTGCAGTACAAGGGGGCGTGCCATTACCGGGACGTAGCTTAGGATTTGATCCCTCACTTCTGCCAGAGTACTGAGATGAACATAGTAACCTGTGATTGAACAAAAATGATAACAAATCAGGTAGGTACTAGTTGTTTACCCCCAAACTTCGCTAAGCAGAAAATCATATTATTGGAAATATGCCATTACCGGAACGTAGCTTGGGATTTGATCCTTCACTTCTGCTACAGTACTGAGATGAACATAGTAACCTGTGATTGAACAAATCATGATAACAAATAACTCTTTCTTGAGAACTGGTTGTTTGCTCCCAAGCTTCTCTAAGAAGAAAATCATATTTTTAGAAATCAAACCCAGGTTTCAGGGTTACGTATTGACTGCCAAGTTATAGAAGTTGCTATTCTCCTTAGTTACAATGAGGTTGGTTATATTGTTCACATTCCAGTAGTATACGGAAGATACATCGTCATTTTCATCTATATGTTCTGTAACTGTCTCAGCGGTATGGGCGATCCTCTGGGGGGGAAAACAGAAAATAGATGCGATGCTTTTTCTAAATCTGCTGAATCTGTGGACTAATCAAGAAGAGGGATCTTATTTTCACAATTTGAGGGGTCAAGAGGAAGAACGGACTAAGCCACACATGCCTCGTTTCGAGATATTTGGACTTGAAGTTTAGGAGTTGCATTCAAATCTGTCCTAAGTACTTACTTAAAAAAAGCAGTATATCCAAAAACTCAAGTTTTCAGGAATTGACTTTAGTGCTTTTTTTTTCTTTGCTGGGTTCTTATGGCATATGCTGCCATTTTATATGTTATATTTTCGTTAGAGTCTATCCTAGAGATTTTTTTATGCATTTTTACCTTTATTGGCGCATGCCATCCACTTGACGTCTCTATAGTCAGCTACCTCCTTGCCTACCAGATAGGAGAACACTCTCACAGGCCAGAGTGTAGAATCATTCTGTCCCCTCCAGTTAAACTCTTCGAACACCTCCTTGTAGTTCTCGGATGCTCCGTCTGTCACCACCATGATGGCCTGGTTACAGTCCGCCCCTGTCTTCTTGTCATTCCGAGCCTGAAACGGG
>NW_007393471.1:0-1117 GCF_000475195.1 Diaphorina citri | reverse complement strand
TTCCAACGACTTCTCCTCCTCTTTCAGGATGCTCAAGAAAATCGAAAGCCCCAACAGTTTGATTTCAATATTTCGACAATCGATGTCCAACGGCATTTCAGACTGTAACGTAATCCTGTGCAAGAACGTCCATTCCTCCCATGAACCCGACAGCGTATTATAATCTTCCAACGACTTCTCCTCCTCTTTCAGGATGCTCAAGAAAATCGAAAGCCCCAACAGTTTGATTTCAATATTTCGACAGTCGATGTCCAACGGCATTTCAGACTGCAACGTAATCCTGTGCAAGAACGTCCATTCCTCCCATGAACCCGACGGCAGTATTCCCGTGGAGTCAAACCATCTGGACAAGGACTCTTCAAAAACTCTTCTGGATGAGGACGAAGGAATTGAAGATGGCAGCGGATATGAGGAAGAGGAGGTCGAAACGTCTCAAGACTGATGAATCTAGAGATTTAAGGTGTGTCCAAACTTAGTCGACGGACGAGGTGAATCTATATTGTCGAGGCAGTGTGGACGGTTCAGTTTATTATTCTAATTTATTAATGTATAATATTTTGAGTGGTAATTACTATGTATACAATATTTGTAAATAAAGTGATTTGAAAAGTTCCTTCTTTTATTTTAATCTAGAACACATTAATATTTTTTAATACATCACGCTTAACACAGGTTGTAGGTAATGTGAAAATTATCGACTAAAATACTGTTTTCGAAGTAAATGGACTCTTCGGACCAGAACAAAGTATTTAGAGCTTTTATAGTACGTGAAAAATCCAAAGAAAGTCCTAGAAGTCCTTCAATCCGTCTAGAACAGTCGCATCGAGAATGACAATGAAAAAAGATACAACAGGTAAAGATAGGTAGTGGTAGAGACATTGTGAAAGTAATTGTGATAAGGAAATATAATGCCGAAAGCAACCTTTGTTCCACGTAAAGTCTAAAGCTGCTATTTTTTAATACATCACGATTAACAAAGGTTGTAGGTAATGTGAAAATAATCGACTAAAATACTGTTTTCGAAGTAAATGGACTCTTTGGACCAGAACAAAGTATTTAGAGCTTTTATAGTACGTGAAAAATCCAAAGAAAGTCCTAGAAGTCCTTCAATCCGTCT
>NW_007393470.1:0-1117 GCF_000475195.1 Diaphorina citri | reverse complement strand
AAAAATTCTAGTTAGGAAATACAATAATTCTAGACATAAAAGCTTACTATGTCCTTAGCAGATGTTGTTCTTCTCTTCGAATTCTTGTCTAAGGGTAGAGAAGACACCTTAGCAGATAGATGCCCATTGACCAACTCTCACAGGAAAAAAGACCTCTAACTGCCCCAATTGTGACCCTTCCGTCTGCTTTCAGTGACGTTGCCCGTACAGACCAGTGCTTCCGGTCGCAGCTATTCCACTCTGTACCCGTCACGTCGAGGTCCCGGGTTCGATGCCCCGTCTGCGTCAAACAATTCGGCGTTCCCAGTTCAGAACTCTAGGTCACCTCAGGTTTCGGCCGCCTTCAAGCGGAAACAGACGAGGGTCAAAAGTGCTTCCTTATGCTCTAGGTAAGATTTTTTGACTTTATTTTTGGGTGGCAGGGTTGTCTTCAAGAAGCTCTTCCATCCAACCACTTCTCTTCCTCTTCCTACAAACGGGTCAAAAATGCTCCTAAGCTCTAGGTAAGATTTTTCCTGGCTTTCTTTTGAAGAGTAGGGTTTTCCTGAAGGAGTTCTTCGACCCAACCACTGCTCTTCCTCTTCCTACACCTTTGTAAAAATGGTCCTAAGCTCTGGGTAAGATTTTTTACTGTCTGATTTTATTTTGAGGCAGAGTTCTGCTGAAGCTTATAGGACACTTGGTATCTGCTAAGCTCTGGGTAAGATTTTTTACTGTCTGATTTTATTTTGAGGCAGAGTTCTGCTGAAGCTTATAGGACACTTGGTATCTGAGAAGGGGAAGGGGGAAGAAGAAGAAGAAGAAGAAGAAGAAGAAGAAGAAAAGGAAAAGGGAAAAATGGTACCTATACCTACCAACCATAACTTCTGAGTTCAAGGGAAGAGTTACGACAAACTTACACAATACCCAAGAAGAAGAAGAAGAAGAAGAAGAAGAAGACGAAGAAGAAGAAGAAGAAGAAGAAGAAGAAGAAGAAGAAGAAGAAGAAGAAGAAAAGGAAAAGGGAAAAATGGTACCTATAATACCTACCAACCATAACTTCTGAGTTCAAGGGAAGAGTTACGACAAACTTACACAATACCTACCTTTACCTACATTGTAGGTAGGTAAGTTACAA
>NW_007393469.1:0-1117 GCF_000475195.1 Diaphorina citri | reverse complement strand
GACAGAGGGAACTGTAACTGCTATGGTCTTATCGTCCCGAAATCGAAGAGAGAAGGAAGACAGGAGAGGAGAAAGCCATCAGGATAAAATCCGCCCCGGGCGGGAATCGAACCCGCGGCCTAGCGCTTACAAGGCAGACGCGCTACCAACTAAGCTAACTAGGCTGGCTCAGTTATTTTAATTACCTATATTTAACTGCATTTGAAGCTTAGGTACCCTACTAAAATAATAGAAAGTAAAAAAACAAGTAAGGTAAGGATATTGTTGTTTCAGTAACGTGAGATTGTTGGATATTTTGCTTACAAGGCAGACGCGCTACCAACTAAGCTAACTAGGCTGGCTCAGTTATTTTAATTACCTATATTTAACTGAATTTGAAGCTTAGATACCCTACTAAAATAATAGAAAGTAAAAAAACAAGTAATGTAGGTAAGGATATTGTTGTTTCAGTAACGTGAGATTGTTGGATATTTGAATTCACTTAAAATACTGCTGAGTACCCTCTTTTGGAAAACGCACGCACCCGATCAACCTTCAAACTACTTTGTCATCGTCACTACAGGTCGACGATAAAGTACTTAGAAGATTGCACAAAGCTCAAAAAAAACTATGAAATACCTACCTACAAATATACGTAAACTAAAAGTTACACTAAGGAAAACACATCTCACTAACCACAACTTAAGAGAGAGTACCTACCAGCTGTATCAGGAGAGAAAAACTAAAAGTTAAGGGTGATATTAAAATAAACAAAATAATGACACAGACTGGAAAGTTGGACATTTTAGACAAGTGGGGGGAGTGGGTGGTTGGATGAAAAATAAGGTCACCTCCACAATTTTCCCATGACTCATATAATATTCGAGGGGAAAATGTTAGAAAAAATATAGGGATAAGCAAACATTGGACGATATGTCATAGAAAAACAAAAAGAGATTAAACTGTACCAAATCATGGGGATATACGAGAAAGACTTAAAGAACGGGTGGAATATATAAATTATATTATTATGGACAGAAACGAGCGGAAATGCATAGAAAATCCATAATATATACAGCCCCTTGTGTAACTGACTGACTCACTCACTCACTCACTCACTGACTCACGTATACAAATT
>NW_007393468.1:639-1118 GCF_000475195.1 Diaphorina citri | reverse complement strand
CCGAAGCGAATACAATAGTCCGTCCACTATACCTTTTATTATTAGTAATAATAAAGGAAGGACGGACTAAAAATATATATGTTTGTAGGTAAGTACCTACAAAGGTAGATTTCGATTTTTCAGTTTAAAAATTAATCTTACAGGTTAACATTTTTTCCCCTCGTAGGCAAAACGTTTTTCTTCCTTTTTCGAGCAGCTTTTCTTTTTAAAGCCCACAACAGCCCATGAGCCCACATAAATACCACAATGTAGGAAACAATAATTTATCATTTATCCCGGCTTGTAACCAGGATCTCGCTTGGATTCTGGACGAACTGATATGAAATGTCACAGCTCCGGCCATAACCTTAATCCAACGTCCAGGGTTTTAGTGTTTTCACTGCGATAACAATGCAACATGACTTTTTTTCGTACAAAAAAGTGTCCGCTTTCTCATGGCAGGTTCAGATAAAAATGTTATACGCTGTTAAAAAAATCTC
>NW_007393468.1:0-443 GCF_000475195.1 Diaphorina citri | reverse complement strand
TCCCACACAAGAACCGTTTGGGGGGGGGGGGGGGAACACCAAACCTTCCATTTCACCCAGCAGTGGCGTGAATACTACTTCGGGGGCCCCAAACAATAGCAGATATTACTTTCCTTATCCTATATTTTGAATATAGTGCCACACTTAGGACCCCCTGAAAGTGTCTACAGGGCCGCCGCTGCGAGGGCGGGATATAAGCCAGTGCCACCCAGCTCAAAAAAATCTACGCTAGTTTGCAGTAATACTTCTAGGTAATTTCTAAACTATACCTGAAAATGGCTACTTGGTCTTTGGCAAATAATATCTCTAGTAGCACTGTCAAACTTTCTTGACTTGGCGGGGCGGAGTGCTGCCGCGCTCCCTTAATAAGTAGCATTATTTTGGTAATGCGGCCCCGAGAGCTCAGAGCTCATCATAATCTAATTAGAACTACAAACTAATAA
>NW_007393467.1:0-1118 GCF_000475195.1 Diaphorina citri | reverse complement strand
TAGGTGGCGCCAGTTACCAGAAAAGTCCAGGGGACCAAGGTACAACGGGGGCCAAGGTACGACTAGACACCCTACTTTACCCTGAGAGTATAATTTATCATTTTGTTTCTACATTACTGAACTTACTTTGCTTTTCTGCATTGGGAAACTCTTCGATTACAGGGTCGTCTGTTATCCTTCGAATGATTACAGGGTCGTCTATTACCCTAATGCTAACGGTAAGGCGGATTTCACATCGAGTCGCACTATTGAACGAACAAAGAGAGCTCCAAGTTTTAACTCAACGATGAAAATGATAAATAAATAATTTATTGGCAAACTATTAGCAAATCCATTACTTTCGTCAGGTATTACAATTATTATTTGATATTATTGTATTAATGACGATTATTTTGTAATTGGAATAAAATAGATACATTTAATGTATGTTCGAGAGTAATGAAAATTGAAATGTAATTATGTAGCATAAATTCGTTTCCACTAGACTAGCGGTTGTTGTTCGAAGATTTTTTGAATTCTTGTAGTAAAGGAAAAGTTGAATCATATTAATTATTATAATCTAATTACCTAATCTACCCTACGCTTTTGGTAACGTTTTTCGTGTTCACCCTGTATAAACGTGAAGGTAACTAAGGGTCGAATTTTAAAACCGGATTACCTTTTAGGGGCGGTTAGGCTTAGAGTGTTCGGAGAGGTTTTAAGATTTTTTTTAAAACTACTTTCAGTTCCTGTCTTAGTTAGTCAAACTAATTGTCCAACATTACTTTCCCACATAGCATAGCTCTCCTAGAACCTAATCCTGACCAGGATTAAATGATAATCCGAGTTTAAAATTCGGCCCTAAGACATCTCTCTGTGTGGACACAGCGTTAGACTGAAGAGCTTCGTCTCCCCCGCCTACAAAAGAATCGCGATTCTTTTAGAGTCGATTCTTTGAGTCGAATATCCCATCCCTAGAAGCTCTGGAGTCTTGGCGACTGTACAATGCACTCAAGGATGTTGAGAGTGCATTATTTACAGGTAGAGTCCACATTTTATCATCACTAGGCGAATCTACACAAGCATTTTAACTGATTCTTTTGGGGCTACTGACATTAAGGCGGGGAACTTTTAACTAC
>NW_007393465.1:0-1118 GCF_000475195.1 Diaphorina citri | reverse complement strand
GTACCCAGAATATATGTAAATAAGAATAATATACAGCATGGCTCAGAAGTCCTAGCGAACCCCTTGTAACTTTTGAACGGCTTGGAATATTGAAGTTCTGTTTTGTATTGAAAGTTTTTTATGAACTGCAGGGTTGTAACAATATGTATATGTCGGCGTCCGTGTCCTCGACTGTCTCCCATTCTCCTTTACTTCTCTCGGACACAGACATTGTAAATAATAACACAGTACTACGGTACACAATTAAATGCAATAAAATGAGAAAAATGTTTATTTGTAAGAATTAACACTAATAAAATAAGGTAAACTAATTAAAACTATAAACTGTACAGACGGATGGCTTATTGAGACAAAGTTCGGTCACTCCCCCCACACGTCTACTCCCCTTTATTCAAAACACAGAAAAAGATCGCACTGTAGATCTGGTCTCTTCGAAATCTCCAAAGCAAGTACATAATAAGTTTATTCTTTCTTTACAATATTAACATGATTATTCTTCATCATCCCTGTAAGTACTATTATTCTTGATCATCATCCCTGTAAGTGTCTTAGTTAACTCTTCTGGCTAACAATCCCAGGGTCTAGGGTACCACCCTCAATATATGATACACTACGTGTACTTGTGGTTTCCTCGAAGCCTAATTTTGAACTGAACGAAGCTCGGGAAAAATCTCCGAGAGCGTACATAATGTTGGCTGCAAAATGGAAAACTTGGAAGCAGGCCGGTGACACTCGAGGCGGGCTGCGACAGAGACTTTTTCTCCAGTCACGGTTATCCTGTTGTTCTTGTGTGTGATAATCATTCTATTTTCCAGAGTGAACAATTTCATACCTACTGCACTGATCGAGGTATCTTCCAAAAATTCATCGCTCCAGGACATCCGGCTACAAACGGATTGGCTGAGAGAAACATTCAAACGTTGAAAAACCGACTCAAGACAATGGCTCAAGACTCGAAACCTCTACACATCAAACTTCAAGAAATTCTACTTCGATATCGAGCTACGCCACTTGCGTGTGGTAAAACTCCTGCCGAGTTGTATTTGAAGAGGAATGTACGAATTCGACTTGATGCAGTATTTCCTTACCGACCTCAACCTACGAGTGACTATTCAAAA
>NW_007393464.1:0-1118 GCF_000475195.1 Diaphorina citri | reverse complement strand
CTGTGATCAAAACACAGAGATAAAACAATGGGATTTCAAAACAGCAGCCCTTCACCTTGTCTGGGTAACACCCTCGCATAGAATATACGGACTTTTCAGTGGCGGATCCTACTTGGAAGCTAGGGATTCCCTTCCTTCTTAGTAGGCGTCCACAACGAAGAACTAATCATCGACCCCAGCCGAGTACCGACCAAAGAGAAAATGAACAAACCATGCTAATGAATAGAAGTGTCCTCAACGGAGCCTTGACCATAGCTCCGACCATACTACCGACCCTCGCAGAAAATAAAGAAATTGAGCCTAGTATTTTTATTTCTTTATTATTATTTTATTTTCTTATTTTTTCAGCAATGGACGATGGTTTTGTATACTTTTTGATAACATTCTAACCTCAAAATTTTCATGCTTACCTGAACTAAGTAAGCAGGAAGTTTCAAACTCAGTTGTGGGCACACCACTGCTCACTTTCATTTTCTACTAGCGAGGGAATTCCTCAGGGTTTTTTGTGTTTCGAAACACTTCATTTTTGTACCTATAACTTTTTTCCCCTACACATTCACCTCACCAACTTTTATTGTTATTTCCATGGAAAAATATACGCATCCTGAGATATGGTGAGGTGTGGGGGCGAGGAATACAGTCAGATAATGTTGGGAGAGAGAGAGAGGGAGAGGGAGAGAGAGGAAGGAAGAGAGAGAGAGATAGAGCAGGAGGGAGGGAGAGGGTAAAACAAAGGGTTGTTTCCTTTTTTTTTATGGTTTGAAAATTTGTGCTATGTGCTATGTACCTACTATCCGATGGACTTTTGGCTTTAGAAAGCTACATTTGAAGTAAGTACAACTACATGTAGAGCGTTGTAAAAATGCATACGAGTACATTACCACCACCTATTGCCAAAATATACCCTTACCCTTACGCCTAACCTAAACTTACCTTCATCCCTTCGTTTGTTCCAGGTATGTTGGTCCGTCTATGCTCTATGACAGGAGTTGCACTGAGCTTTTGGTTTGCACTAAGTTGTCATTCCTGCCAGAAAAAGTAAGCAAAGCTTTTTTGTTCCTCCAAAATGTCAACCGATTTCGGCCATCCACATTTTCGGTCTACTGGATATCAGTTAC
>NW_007393463.1:0-1118 GCF_000475195.1 Diaphorina citri | reverse complement strand
AGCGCGACCGTATTTTTTATTATTTTCTACAAGTTCGGCCATGCCTTTTCTACAAGTTTGGCCATGCCTCGGGATGAGTTTGGCCATGCCTCGGGATGAACTAGCGGGATTCCGGAGCGAAGCGACGGAATTCAGCTAGTGTAAGCCATGCCTCGGGATGAGTTTGGCCATGCCTCGGGATGAACTAGCGGGATTCCGGAGCGAAGCGACGGAATTCAGCTAGTGTAAGTATAAGATCTGGAAACAGGGCGTTACTGGGATAGCTAGAGAGAGGTATAGAAGGTATTATATATGTATGTATGTACTTAGTATTAGGAGATATTTTATGAATGCTTGTTTGGACTTTTTTGGCTTTTCTTGATGGGATCTTAGCGTTACACAGCGGAGAGTGAAAACTTATCTACATATTTTCAAGCAGTCTTCGTTTTTTTTTTTTTTTTTTTTTTGATATGCATGTCTTGAATTTGACTTGATTTTTTTTTTTTTTTTTTTTTTTTTTTTTTTTTGATATGCATGTCTTGAATTTGACTTGAACCCCCAATCTCCAGATTCGAAGTCAACTGTCTTCTGCCGTAACAACTACACCACTGAGATTAGTTAATAAATACCTAAAACTAGGTATTACAATCGCCACAAAAAGCGAAGAAGAACAAAGTATTTTCCTCAGTCTTCCCAATTAGAATTGAAAAATCTAAATTGTCTAATCCGTAGGTAATAATTAATAGGAATTTAAACAAAGTCAGTCTACTCTTTACTTGAAATCCCACAGCTTTGCTTTTTGCTCGAAATCCCACAGCTTTGCTTTTTGCTCGAAATCCCCGGAGTTTTGCTTTTTGCTGGAAATCCCCGGAGTTTTGCTTTTTGCTTGTTCGAAGTAAAATATCTCAGTCTTCCAGACATCAGGGGAGGAGGGAACACGAGGGAGGAGGAGGAAAAGGAGGACAAGAGGAGAAGAGGAGAAGAAGGTGGGGGAGGAAGAAGAATAAGGAGAAAGAAAGCGTGATAAAAGGAGGAGAAGAAGAGGAAGGCTAGGTCAGGGGGGGGGATGGAAGAGGGAGATGAAAAGGAGGAAGAGAGGGAGAGAAGAGGAAGTCTGGGGGATTAGCATGGTATTTAGC
>NW_007393462.1:0-1118 GCF_000475195.1 Diaphorina citri | reverse complement strand
CGGTTAGCGGTGTTTTACCGTATTTTTCGACATTTCGACCGCTATTTTACTGATGATTCTTAGTTAAGTACATAATTAATAAACAACAACAACAACAACAACAATACCAACAATAACAACAACAACAACAACAACAACACCAACAACAACAACAACAACACTTATATACCTATCAAAAATGATATGGTAGTAGATGTTGACATCTACTGACAAAAATGATAAACAACAACAAGAACAACGCCAACAACAACACCAACAACACCAACAAAACCAACAACACCAACACTAACACCAACAACAACAACAACTCACGGTAATAAGAAGATCTGTAGGTACCTACGTAGCAAAAATGATATGGTAGTAGATGTTGACATCTACTGACAAAAATGATAAACAACAACAAGAACAACGCCAACAACAACAACACCAACACTAACACCAACAACAACAACAACCAACAACAACAACAACTCACGGTAATAAGAAGATCTGTAGGAAAATAAATGAACCTAATTTTTAAATAGGTACCCACGTAGTTGCTTCAGAAGTAAGCATATTCAGTATTTAAGTAGGTAGCTATGTATCAACTCAGATTTCAGAGTCTTGAATAGGTTGATAATAAATATACCCCCACAAAAACACAAATGTGAAAAAAAAGGCCAAGTTCCTATCCAAAAATGTCGGCCTATAAAAGTGGTGATATAGGTAATTTTTAACTATAAAATTATGAAAAAAAGTAATTATGGCTATTAATAAAACATTTTTAAATGATAAAATTATGTAAAAAAAATGACCTCTCTGGGATTCGAATCCCCACCCATCACACTTATCACCACAGTAGAGGAGTAAAAATACACACACCCAACCGCTCTGCCACTAGGACATTTGTTTCCGTGATGTACAAAACTTCTTTATTAATCAACTCGATCGAAAAGTTTGAAATTTTCCCCTTTTCGTGCCTTATGAATCTTAATTCCTTCAACCTTCTCTCAGTTTCAACTTGGCTATGTTTTCTCTTCGGATTTCACGTTTAATTATTGATTTGAGTAGGGAAAACATAGCCAAGTTGAAACTGAGAGAAGGTTGAAGGAATTAAGATTCATAAGGCACGAAAAACT
>NW_007393461.1:0-1118 GCF_000475195.1 Diaphorina citri | reverse complement strand
CCTTAGCTCACTGAGGACCGTAGAGGTATTTATGAACAAAATGCTGGCTGTCAAGCTGCACTGAAGAATCAGTTCCAAGTTCCAAACATCTGATGGGACAAACTTGTCTAATTCAAAAGAGACCCTCGACCCACCTGCGGGTGCGGTGATACCCTAACCGTGGACCATATATTTAACTGTCACACACATCTACAAATACGCTCCTCCCTCCCCTCACCACCAGCCCTCGATAACAACCTGCCAACATCGATTCGGCCTTAATGTACCTGAAGGCCATTGGACTATATACTAAGATCTAGGTAAACAGGGGACGGCGTGAACAACACAAGAATGTTAAAGCGCCTAACTGGAAAAAAAAAACTTGTCTAAGTCTGATTTGAGAGGAAGAATTTTGTTCATAAATTAGGGGTATATTACTTCCTAATGCCTTATATTAGTAAAAAAAAAAGGGTCGGTGCTTTAGCTAGATAAAAAGGATTGACATCACATTAAATTTGGACAAGAATTGGTCCGGTAAAATTGGTTAGACATTGGATTTTTATTTGATCCATCAACGGTACCAAACTATCAACCCTATCCTGAAAAACCATGTAAAAATCACATTCATCAATTTATCAAGTACGATTAATCTATCTAGCTGTCTATCTATCCTGTTACTATAGTAGTAAACCCTATTAGCCTATTACCTAGATCCTAGCTCAATTCTAGCAGCTACAACGAGTATACCAGCAAACCAGCATAATACCATTCTGAGCCTTGTCTACAAAGATTTACGACAATAGAAAGTTCGTACTTTAGAATCAAGTCGTACTTGGCAAAAAATCTGCATTGCCAATAGTCTCTGTGCCAGTAGGGAATTGGAACAAAGAAAGTTGGTTCTTGCAGAATGGTATGCTCAGGTATTACGTTGTGCATGGACTAATTGAACGAAGTAAGTTCTTCGTTTGAACTTGACGAAGGAAAGGAATTTTGTGTTAAGCATGAATGCTTGTCGCAAAGACACAAATGTCGTTCTAGATCTAGATCAGCGATTTCCAACTAGCAGCCCGCGGGCCACATGTGGCCCACCAGACCTATTCCTTTTGAGTGGACCCCCTCGGGCTTAATTTTTGCTCGTT
>NW_007393460.1:0-1118 GCF_000475195.1 Diaphorina citri | reverse complement strand
CAGTTCTAATCTTGAATGTCATTATCACTGTGTCAAAGTAGATAATATCTGATAATAGAGATATGGAAGAAATCTTATGACGTAGGATCAGGATTGGATTGTTAGATCAGTCTGTGCTAATGTCTAATTATAAAATTTGGTATAATTTGCACTTGAATTTTTATTGCAATTATTTCATTGGGTTACTTTCAGGGTATTGTCGTGTTGACCCAGCAGTCCCAGCACCTAAATAGGAAGTATTGTGTCTCTTCTCGGTCGTCTGATGAGGGACATACTAAGGGATGGGCATGCTACGACACGGGCCACACAAGTCTAATTTAGGAGTTGTTTCATTGCTACGAAATAAAAATGGCAATGAAACACTCTTTTAAGTGTAAGACCTGACGATCCTACTAAATCTGCTAAGTGGGACTTTCAATTGTGTTAAGCATAAATCATAAATGCTTGTCACGAATGTCGTTTCTCGCTTTCAATACACTACGCTAAGTCTTAGGTATGGCTTAAAATCATGAGATCTGTGTCGTAGCATGCCCATTCCGTAGTATGTCCCTCATCATTTCCTAATGTGAATTACCCTTTATAGCTATAGGTATAGAAGACCAGCCCTGGTATTAACATCGTGTTGTTGCGGAATGTCAACTGTAAACTTAGCTAGGGTCATTGGACATACATAGGTATGGAGCAGTTGCAAATGGGTAAAAATTATAAATAAATGGTCGATTCCTATGTAAAATGTTGTGAAAAATCCAAATGCGTTAGGCTGGAACTTGGCCTGGGGCGATAAAGCCAGTCATTCCGAGAAAGAACATTATCTGTTTAGGATAAATTTTGGGATCGAACCCACCACCTAGCGCTTACAAAAGGCAGGCATTTATAACCACGTTACCTTCCAAGTTATAACCACGCTGGCAAGGAATTTTTTGATTCCTTATGTGCAAAGCAAACACACAAACCACATCATCAAAGCTGCTTGCGCAAACATGGATACTTTGTCAAGTAGTTTGATCACAAAGTCACAAACACAATAAAAGCTGTACACCTACATACGTTGCACAACTCACCGAGAGCATTTGAAATCTAACGCTTCCCGCACCGCATCACACATCAGATCTAACGTT
>NW_007393459.1:0-1118 GCF_000475195.1 Diaphorina citri | reverse complement strand
AAGATAGTATCATAATATTATCAAACTCAACACCAAAATGCGTAGATGACGTTCCAAGAGTGAATCTCAAGAAGGTCTATATGTCTAAAGATATAACAAGATCGTTTGGAATTAATTTATTTTTATTTATCCATCTAGAGACAAACACAAAGTTTCTTTTGGTGCTCGCAAGAATTGAGCTTAGATAGTATCATAATATTATCAAACTCAACACCAAAATGCGTAGATGACGTTCCAAGAGTGAATCTCAAGAAGGTCTATATGTCTAAAGAACTAAAGATATAACAAGATCGTTTGGAATTAATTTATTTTTATTTATCCATCTAGAGACAAACACAAAGTTTCTTTTGGTGCTCGCAAGAATTGAGCTTCAGACATGATTTTACAGTTAGAATTTGACTTTTTTCGAAATATTTGAATGAGTTTTGTTTGCACTGTAGGAGTTACAGTGTTCTAGACCTCCATAACATTTCTCACCAGAGACATACGTACCTTCAGAAGATTTTTATATCAACTTAAAGTTAAAAATTTAGCCTTTTTATTGGTCAACTTTTTTGTTTTACAAAATACCTTCTTGATTGTTTTACAGACAAAAAAAAACAGTTAGAATTTGACTTTTTTCGAAATATTTGAATGAGTTTTGTTTGCACTGTAGGAGTTACAGTGTTCTAGACCTCCATAACATTTTTCACCAGAGACATACGTACCTTCAGAAGATTTTTATATCAACTTGAAGTTAAAAATTTAGACTTTTTATTGGTCAACTTTTTTGTTTTACAAAATACCTTCTTGATTATTTTACAGACAAAAAAATATGTCTATTAGATAAATAGATGAAACTTAAGGAGGAAGTTAGAGACAGAGTTTTATCAGTGGGTTTTAATGAGATCTACAAAATTCAGAAGAAACAGACTCAGGACCAGAGATGTAAAATCTGGGCAACTGGACATCCTTCTTCTGACTTCTGAATGGTTTATTTACTCTTACGTTCCTTCTTAGGATTTATTTTCGGCTTATTACTTTTAGGTCTTCCTCTCTCGTCCTGTAGTTACTTAGGTGCATCTTTATTTCTTCAGAAGTCTTTCTGTGAAGACTCGAAGAGACACAAGCCCTCTATT
>NW_007393458.1:0-1118 GCF_000475195.1 Diaphorina citri | reverse complement strand
TTTCACCTAAATGTGCCTCTTCTATTGCTAAGATCTGTGGCAAATACCACCTCTAGCGTAGGATAGGTAAATCACGAATAGTGTGATATTTTGCTGTTTCTAGTTTGTATCTGTGATAGTCACTCATATGAATGTGTACCTATTTACCTACCTATACCTATGTACCGTACCTATTATGATATGTACCTGTAAAATATCTCGGTATAGATACATATTAACGTACATATATTGGTAGGTACTCGAATAGCTTCAACTAAGGTACATAGGTAAATGGAATTATGGACTACCTAACTTGTCTATACTAATACGTACTAATTTGTCAAGTTCACATGTACACAAAAAATCTACCTTATAGGTAGTATGTAGGTAGGTAGGTACACAACATTTTCTGTGTACTTTACTACCTACTCGTGGCAAGCTAGGTTGGTACCTACCTACACAGGTTGTGTTTCCGTATAACCTTGTCAAATATTTGCTCGAGATATATTGGTACCTAGATGTACCTTGCTAGTCCTATCTACCTTCATATAGGTAGCGAGCATACGTACTGTATTTACACGAGAAATGAGTTATGTATGGAGATAATTTACATACACAAGAACGTATAGATAAGTACATACATAAGTATGTAGATTGTAGATAGGTACATAAGTACGTCGGGCGTCCATCGTACCTAACTCTTGACGTACCTATCGTTCCCCTGGATACCAGCCCCACTCATAGTGATAGGGAATATATAACTACATGCATAGATTTTCTATGTACAATTGTACATATATGTATGTACCTAGAATATCACCACTACCACCTTAAACCCAAGTCCAAAAGGTGCCACTGTCTCTGTGCAAAAAGTTTCTCTGTATCATCATCTCGAAAGAGCAAGAGAGGGAAGGAGGGAGAAAGAGAGGAAAAAACTGTTAATTCCATGTTCAACAAAAAATCAAAACATGAGTGCACAAGAATGTCAAGAAATCTCTCGCAACTAAATTATAAAAACTGGGTGGGTGTGTCCGAAATCATTCCACTGTATGAAAACATTTCAAGGGAAAATCTCAAACACCCACGCCCGCACCCTCTTTCCCCGCCACCAATCGCCTTTTTCGACCTTCTTTCTCACC
>NW_007393457.1:0-1118 GCF_000475195.1 Diaphorina citri | reverse complement strand
TTAAATTGGCTGGCTCGTCCTGAACCGCAGTCAACCATCGTGAGGACTTGTACTTGGTCTTTAAAAGCAGGGAGAACCGCCATGTTAAATTGGCTGGCTCGTCCTGAACCGCAGTCAACCATTGTGAGGACTTGTACTTGGTCTTTTAAAAGCAGAGAGAACCCTTTGAGGAGCTGCCAGCTAGCTAGGCTGGTTAGGGTTAGCTGTTCTCCTCCCTGTTTATAGTCCCACAGCCAGACGCTAGTCTTCTCTCTGTTTAACGTCCCCTAGCCCCTAACGTCACATATTTAGAACTGTTAGATTGTCACGGTCACACTGTCAGGAGTAAATGTACATATTTGTACTTTAAACTCATTGAAGCATTATCAAAAATAGAAGATAGAAATACTCGAATGTATGCATCTAGAATCAATTTTTGATCTTTTGAAGGTATTGGTCGACCTGGTTATCTGATCCAACGACATCGACAGTGGAATAAGATAATGTAAAGAAAACCTTTACCTGTAGGTATACAGTCTCCTTGTTAGTAACGGAACTATAGAGATATGAGTTCATTTTGTAGTATTAGTAGTACCTATACCTTCTGGTATGTATATACATATTGACGTTTCATAGGTAGGTTACCTATATAGGTAGTTTTATGCACCAGAAAACTTTGAAAGGTCAGAAACGTGTCACCCCTACTCACAACATAGAGGTAGAATCAATTTTATTCTTCAAGTTCATAGAAATCTCAGGTGGAAAAGATCAAGTGGTTTATCCGCGGTGGTGGATGTGATGGTGAATACGTAAATCAGCGAAATTAAGCGCCTTATAAATGGTTCGAAATTGGTGTTTTTCACGCGGAAAATTACTAGTAGGCTTCAAACTTGGAGGTCGATTTATTTTGTAGATCTGTATTAGGTACTTATTAGAAACCTTCTCGTGCTGCAAGAAAAACAAATCACAGCTTTACAATTAATTAGATACTGAGAAGGGTAAGTATCTAAAGTAGGTTTAGGCACCTGTAATGACTAATTTTTCTGTGATTCTGATTAATGAAATAATGACTGATTGACTTACCTGCTACGAGGTATAACAGGCCGAATAACGAAGTCCATAGTAGTTCAATCATTGTG
>NW_007393456.1:0-1119 GCF_000475195.1 Diaphorina citri | reverse complement strand
AGTGAGAAATCCAGCCGTTCCGAGAACGAACATTATCCCATCAGGATAAAATTCGCCTTGGGCGGGAATCGAACCCGCGGCCTAGCGCTTACAGGCCAGACGCACTACCAACTAAGCTAACTAGGCTGGCTATCTCACTCTTTAATCACTTCTACTGAAGAGGCTCCCAGCGAAAACTAGATAACTAGGGCAGTGGAAACTAGGAATAGGAACGGAGGAAAAAAACAAACGAGTGACGCATTCTAGCGTGGAAACTGAAAAGCTGAAAACCATCAATAAATCTAGACTGTTTTCCCGACACAATGTAGTCATGCTAGGGGCGTAGCAACTTCTGAGTTCTGACGGATGATATTTTTACTTAATTTCAATATAGCGCCTATACCTATTCCTATAACTTCAGATCTACATAGTCAGTACCTAAAAGGTAATTAGGAGATGGAAATTCTGCAGAGTACATTCAAAATAATAAATTTATGCCGCTGCAGTTCCCGCCTGGTTTGGCGAATTTCATGTCCGTGCATTGATTTAATCAAAGTTGTTTTTCCCAAGTCAAGTAGAAATGTGATTATGTGACTTAAAACAAAGAAAACACCATTATTTTACAATTTTACATGAGAATTATTTCACTATTAGCTGAAGTCTACTCCAAAGTCCAAATTGAAATTAGCTCCCAACTTTGTTTAACATTGGCCCAACCAAATTCGATATGTCTGTCCTCAATTGCCTACACACATTACTTAAGAAGGCTTCTACCAATTTTGAAGAATTTTCAGGGTTTATGTAGGTTGGTGTTTTTTATTCGTTTTCAAAGTTATTTTTATCATTCCAGTAACTCTGTTATCAGCTAGGTGTCTATAATAACGTAGTAGGTACCTAGAATTTTATAGACGACTAATTAATGCGACCGCATATCGCATAATGATACGAGCTATTGATATTATGACCTAATAGATATGATAATATGCACAAGTACATGATACAGTGTCGCACACTTGACGACAGGTATAAAACAACAGTAACAGCACCTAATGATAATATTATGAATCATCACATGCCGTTTCATAGAGTGTGTTTGTGAATATTGGGTTCAAAATCAGATAATGATAGGTACATGATACA
>NW_007393455.1:0-1119 GCF_000475195.1 Diaphorina citri | reverse complement strand
TGCATAAGGAGTAAGAATAACTAAAAATTTCACGATTCTAAGCAATGTACAGACAAATCTACAATTTTATTTATATAAATTTACACAAGGGGTTCTTATTAATTAATTTTAATTAGGAATTTGTGTACAATTAAAACGACATTCGTACATCAGTGAACGTACCTTTATTCAGAACTATTAATTTGTATTCCTTAAACTGTGTAAATTTTATTGTAATGTCAGTTGTAAATTCATGTTCATAATTTTTTACAAAGAAGTTTGGAAATATATTATTTTGCAATGACAATTTTTTGTCTACTAGTGTTGTCGAATTTGAACTCTGTCTATCGTGTTATTTGTTTCTGATCAGGATAGGTATTTCTTTTTTTTTCTCCTCCTATACAAATGCTGTTGCTCAACCAGGTCGGATTCAAAATGAAGAACTAAAGGTACCTACCTAATACATAGCAGGATTGATACTTGCGTTCCAAATCATGCCCTATTTTAAAACTCTATTAGTTGCCCATAATTCCAACAGGTCTAGTTCTACAGCTTTGAGTATGCTTGGTGACTATTTGGGAATAGCCTCCAAGTACATATGTTCAGAGTTTCAACATGAACCTAAACATAAAGACCTGTAGACCGGGATTATAGAACTTTACAAACAACTAAATAATCATGGGATGATTTTTAAATTTCACATCAAATGCTTGTAATAGCTAAACCTCTGTCTACGGCGATATCAATACATTGAGGTTCCCGTCAACGCTCATTGTCGAACCAAGGACTTTCAACGCCCAAGTCGAGTGAAATGACCACTATGGTATGAAGACAGTCTCTTAATAATTAGCTTGTCAATGTGGGCAAAACTTCATCATGATACAGTCACCGTAAATAAGTTTTAATGATTCCACTTTTTTTTTCATGCTATTACTCAATTAAATATTTATCTTGGGAAAATCAAAGTTCCAATAAAAGAACTTAAATCTAGCTGCGGAGGCGTTAATTCTTACAGTTCATACAGTGTAACTCACTTGGGATGTGTTGTTAAAACTACATAGGATAGAATTTGGTATTATGTAGATAACATAATATTATATTAGTGGATGTGTTAAAACTACATAGCATAGAATTTGATAT
>NW_007393454.1:0-1119 GCF_000475195.1 Diaphorina citri | reverse complement strand
GTTCTCGGAACGGCTGAGTTTCTCCTATCCTGTCTTCCTTCTCTCTTCGCTTTGGGGGCGATAAGACCTTAGTTAGAGGTCCGTCTATCAAACCTAAAAAAAATCATGTTATAACAAGCTAGGATGAGACCATTCCCATTCCCTATGCTTACCTAACACTTCTCGACAGATTAAACTAGATGTTCTCATGTCTGAGGAAATGAACGTTGAAAAATCTCCATTGGAATTCCGAACTCTATTGAATAATAAAACCAATAGGAACTGACGCTGTTATGCTTGGTAATCAATGAATTCAGTAACATCGGATACAAATGATGGGTATCTAATGAATATTCCTACTAGAGAAATACTACGACCTCTCGGAGTACATATCTACTATCTACTAACTGTCCATCAGTATTAATGTATTCTGGTACTCTCACGAATGAAGTTCTGGTAGACTTCAAGATATTTATTGAGTTCTAATCTATCCAGGTCTGATTCTGATGTAAAGCAAATGAAGGAAGTGTTAGTGACTATGTGTCTGAAGTGGTCAGTGGAACCGTGGAATAGTGGACAGATGAAACAAAGAGGACAAGACAAGAATACCTATTGACATGAGTAAAAAGCAAGCTGGGCCCGTCCCTCCGGGAATTATTTAGCCCGTAGTTTATTCGATCAGTACCTATGTACTTACCTAATTTGTTTAATACTCAGTTTATTATCATTCTTGATTTGATTTTTTGATTTTACTTTCATGTAATGATTTAAAATCAAGACTATAGCCCGTTCTCCCTTTATTCCCAATATAATGTTTAAATCACCCATCCATTTATTGGCCTTCCTCGGGGTAAAGACTAGAGCCCGTTCTCCCTTTATTCCCAATATAAGGTTTAAGTCACCCATCCATTTATTGGCCTTACTCGGCGTAGCTAACATAGGTAACGCTAAAACCGGTCTTAAATTAACGACTGAAGTGTTATCTAAAACTTTCTCGCTTTGAGTTCATAGGCCGTCGCGACAAATTTCAAGATCGGAGCTCATTTGTATGAGAAAATGTGAAAAAAAATCCCCCAAAAACCAGTTTTTTTTTTTTGGTTTTTTGGCTTTATGGTTCTCTGGACAAAATTTGCACCACCA
>NW_007393453.1:0-1119 GCF_000475195.1 Diaphorina citri | reverse complement strand
CCTGATGGGATAATGTTCATTCTCGGAACGGCTGGCTTTCTCCTATCCTGTCTTTCTTCTCTCTTCGATTTCGGGACGGTAAGACCATAGCACTTACAGTTCCCTCTGTCAAACCTCTTAAAAAAAAAGAAAGTTTTTCCAATACAAGAGAGGACAAAAATCCCAAAAAAATGTTTCCATTTCTACCGTATTTTATTACCCTCTGGTAATAAAAGAATCCATGCCTGTTCCCTAGAAGTATCAAAACTCGTGATATCACATCCATGCCTGACATAGCCAGGTTGATTCAATTAGCGACGCTAGACGTCGCTACTCACCTAAATAATGTCACACGGTTCTTGAATCCATGCCTGTTCCAGTATAACTCGTGATATCGTATCCATGCCTGAGGTAGCCAGGTTAATTCAATTAGCGGCGCTACTCACCTGGATTGCCCGTTATATCCTGACTCTCTACTTATTCATATTAGTCACATTATACCTACCTACATATTTATATTATGTACAACCTACATACATAATAATGTATCTAAAGAGGCTGTGTGAACATTGTACGTCAATGAATTTATTTTTTTCTTTCTTTCTTGAAATCAAGACTCTAAGGGCTTTAGTCTAATTGATCTTTTTCCTAAGGAACAAGGAGAGCTGACCCTAACAGTGGACACTGATGTAGGATTAAAGCAAGGGAGATATATAGATAAGGTTCCTTCTCGAAACGGTTGGCTCTCTCCTATCCTGTCTTCACTTTTGGGATTATAAAACCTCAGTTGTTTAGTTCCTTCTATGAAATCTCATAAAAATATTAGAATAAAATTAAGTAAAACGAACAAAGATATCACAAACATTATTTGTACATCAACCAGAGTTTTTATTTCACAAACATAGAAATTAGGTAGGTATGTATACAATTTTATAATTATGTCAATAGACACCTGCACAGTAAAGAAACACTCCATAGCATCGGCACCCCCCTTTACAATTAGTATCCACACACCAGCCCTAAATAGACTAAAAAAAACGACATATTTTCGAGAAGAAAGGTAGTATTCAACTATTCAGCCATCAAGATCAAGGTATAGTTACCAATCAAAATCTGTGCAGTTGTCTTCAAAAAAAAAAA
>NW_007393452.1:0-1119 GCF_000475195.1 Diaphorina citri | reverse complement strand
AATAAGAATAATAATACAATAAAAAGAATAATAACAACATACATAACTACCAACTCTTGAATAGAGTGGTAGACTAGCTTTTAACATACTTTTTGACCTTTAGCAAAGTTATGTAAATCCTACATACCTGCAACTATGCAAAAATGCTAGCCAGAAACTAAATCCAATAAAAAAGGAGCCATGTACAATAAACTAGAAAATGATAAAAAAGATGTACCTATAACCTACAATGTTGTCTATAGAATTAATAATTAATTATTATGATAAAATAATTATCATCCATTTATTATATTGTAAACAAATGAACTTCTAAATTATAGTATGTCCTCAACTAGGAACGATAATTATGAACTTATAGCTTATAATGATTAGTTCCTATAATATGT
Source organism: Diaphorina citri (assembly GCF_000475195.1). NCBI lineage: Eukaryota > Metazoa > Arthropoda > Insecta > Hemiptera > Psyllidae > Diaphorina > Diaphorina citri. Next base: position 733 of record NW_007393452.1, on the reverse strand, counting down.
AGTAAGTTACCCATGTATGTACATAATATGTGTGTAATAGTAATATAAGCTATATGAGTACATATAGTATTTATCGGTTTGTATTTCTTTCCCTATAACATAAGTACTATTATTATGCTGTTTGTTGTTTTATTATTTTGTATGTTTAAAAAGTTAGCATGTATTTTTTTTTTGTCTCGCTTGTATGGTGATGGTGTGTGTATGTTGTTTGAATGGTGATGGTGCTGTTCATTGTTCCATTAATTCATCATTTATTCTTGTCTCCCATCCTATTGAAGTTGTCTTCATGTTGATTGACTTTATACCTATTCATGATGTTCACTTCCATGTAGGGTGTTCAATGTTTCCTGTGCGGTGATGTCATGTATACCTTCGCTGGATTGTCTTCTTGTATACCTATGTTTTGTTATGAGGATAGGATTGATTGGTTTTTTGCCTTCTTTTAGTATAGTTTTCTTTCTTTCTCTTGTATTCTTTTATTTTTCTATTTCACCTTCTCTCTCTTTCTCTCTCTCTCTTTCATCTTATTCTTATCTTACCTTCTTCCTCCTCCTCTCAACCTCTCTACTCCGTTCTTTCCTAATTCCATTTCTTCCACTTTTCCAGATGCTTCCATACGTATCGCTTCGTTATTATCTGCCTTACCGGCATTTGTTCCTATATTATTAAAATTTTCATTTTCCCTGGAGTATCTACATGTGCACATGTTATATGATGGAGGCTCACAGTAAGA
>NW_007393451.1:0-1119 GCF_000475195.1 Diaphorina citri | reverse complement strand
CTATACAACTCTCCTCCTAATATGAAATCCTTTCTTCTTTATTGTGATGGAAAAGTCCTGTAAATGACATCAATGCGAAGTTCGGGCTCCATTTAGTTCGATCAATTGCCTCCTGGAAAGCATTCCGTCATTTGCTTTATAGTGTTTCATATTTTTGCTTTCAATTTGTGCTAATGCTAACCATTTCCCTTGCTCTCTTTGTGTCAATTTTGTTCAATTTTCTACCCCTGCCCTTCTTTTCTATCCCCCCTACCTACCTACCTAATATGGTGCAATGTGGAAATAAGCGGGTTCCAAGTTTTAACTAATTTTTTTATTTTTATTTTTTAGAGGTTTGACAGAGGGAACTGTAACTCTAAAGTTTTACCGTCCCGAAATTGAAGAGAGGAGGACGGGATAGGAGAAAGCCAACCGTTCCGAGAACGAACCTGATCTGTTTAGGATAACATCCGCCCCAGCCCTATGGGGAACCCCTCAGTGGTTCTCTCTACCTCCTTCCTCATCACTCTTTTTTATCGTCTTTAAAAAAAAAAAAAAAGACAAGAGGAGCGGGGGAGAATAAAATCTCTTTCTTCTCGGTCCAATAGAAAATTTTAAGGACGTCGAATTATTATTTTTTGAAAAATGTCCTCTCTATTGTCCTTCAGAGAAGCCTTCATCCCTTTATTCCTTTTCGATAAGAGCTAATTATGTATGTCCTCTGTTTTCTGAGAGGACATTTTTTTTTTTTTTTTTTTTGAAAAGAGGTAATTTTGTTTTGTCTTTTTTTTTTGGGGGGATTTTTTTTTTTTTTTTTTTTTTTCGAAGGACACGTTTCATATTTTTTGTCGTATCTAGTCTCCCTCGTTTTCTCTGTCGCTTTTCTTTTTGGTTCAGAGATTTTCTGAATATTCAATGGGCAGTGAAAAGATTACAAGCACTTGTACCTATATGGAGAGAGAGAGAGAGAGAGTCCATTCAGCGTATTAGGATAGGGAGTCATGTTCCCCCCTTCCTTTGCATTATACCTGGTTTGTCCAGGATGTACCTAAGTGGCTTTATTTTTATTAAAAAAAAAGGACTCAAGGGAAGAAGAAAGACAAGCATAACTTTTGAATGTCTCTCAAAGAAGGACGAGTG
>NW_007393450.1:0-1119 GCF_000475195.1 Diaphorina citri | reverse complement strand
GTGCGCATACGTTTCTGCGCATTTCTTTCTGCTCCTCCGCAAGCGTGCTTGCATACTGGCGCTACCTAGCGGACGAAATACGAAAAAGACAACTGCCTGAAGTCTGAACTCTGAAGTTTGACGTCACACATCTTTGAACTCTTTCATTAGAACGGAAAATGAAAATTGAATTTTAGACCTTTTACACTTTACAGTTGTTTTTTCGGAGTTTTGACCTCAGACTTGGATTTTTCACAACTTTTTACGCAGCGACCATTTAGTAAACAAAATATCTCGAGAACGGTAAGAGCTAGAGACTTGAAATTTGGTATGTAGTTCACAAATGTGGCAAGGATGCGACACGAAATTTTTTTTGAGATGGTTGCTGCGCTTGGCGGTATTTTGACCGCTTTTGGACAGATTTCGACCGCGCTTCAATGGGGCTGAGATTGTTTTAAACTACGCCTGACTTTCGTATTGTTTATACAATGTGCAAACACTCCATGTACAACTATACAGCCTGTTGACTGGTAAAAACAAGGCGTTTCTTATCGTTTTCTTTGTTCCTGACTTGTTGCGGACTGGATTTAAGTTTAAGACGTTAGACTTAGAAATCCTGTCAAAATCAAGCCCCTGGATGTAAGCTTGCGTGCTAACTGGGAAGTTTTAAACCAATATCCAGTATACCAATCTGCTGGTGGTATTGGGCTAAAAACAGAATGGAGCATAGCGCATAGAGTTTTTTGCTCTCAGTTCTTTGTGGTTTGAAGTCATCACTTTTCTCTGTCAAAAAAAAAAAGTTTGGTTTCTTATCGTTTTCTTTGTTCCTGACTTGTTGCTTTTTTTGTTGATAACGATAACAAAACTTGTGGGAAACACGAAACACCGATAAGAAATTAAGAATGTATTGATAAAAATCATAAAAGGTGATCGAATTCAAGCATAGAAAAGTGGAAGTGAACTTTGGATTGGAGTCTGGACAAAGCACTGACAATGACGAATCCCTGATGGAGAAAAGTGAGATTGAAATCAAACAGTAAGTACCTACCCAAATAAATCTGCCATTCTGAAAATCTGAGCTGTAATGCCTGACCAACACAATATTGGTAATGGAAAGCTATGTAAGCAATTATCCTTATC
>NW_007393449.1:0-1119 GCF_000475195.1 Diaphorina citri | reverse complement strand
TACCTCGGCTGGGATTGAACCCACGCCCTCCTGTTTACCAGGCGAGCGCCTTGACCACTACACCACCGAGGCAGGTCTGAAAATTAGGGGTTTTCTTATAGTATGGAACTGTGACATATAGTTTATATTGGTGATGATTCACATCTCACATCATACCTACCTATGCTCTTTATGTGTTGAACATGTGTATCAAATTTCATCGGACAAACCATTCGAGAGTTATGGCGGAACAGAGACCAACTTCGCCAGTCTAGGTTACCTCGAAGGTATGGCGCTTCTGCCTTGCAAGGGCTACCTAGTGGCTTTCTCCTATCCTGTCTTCCTTCTCGATTTCGGGACGATAAGATCTTAGGCCTTAGGAGTCACAGTTCACTCTATCAAACCTAAAAAAAGTCTATTCTATTCTATTCTAGTTGATAAAAAAAAATCTATTCTATTCTAGTTGATAAAAAAAATCTATTCTATTCTAGTTGATAAAGTCAATCAATCCAAGCTTACCTTACAAATACAGATGAAACATTTGATGTTGAATATCGCCTCTACATTTACTTCTTCGCCTTCGTTGGTGCAGGTCTGTCTCATTCCTGAAACAGAAATCAATAAACAATTGATTAGTAAATGAAAAATAATATCACATAATTATCTACTCTTGTTTAAAAATAATATACCTAGATAATTATCGAATTAATTAGGTACTAACTTAAAAAATATAAAGAAAAGCTTTAAAACACCCATCCCTCTTCCAACTTGAAACCCAAATACGTAGGTATCTCATCAATTTGAGATCTTCGAACATCGATGGACTTCGGGTGACTGTAATAGTGTGAACGATCCTTTAGTCTGATAATGTAAATGGATTTGCAACAAATCTACTAGAATCCACAGTGGACATTCCACTAACTCTGCTAATTATATAGTGGATAGTGGGAATTCGAAGTTCCCGAGAAAAACGCCTCGCGGTGTTGAAGTATTTTTCTTCTTTTCTTCTTCTTCTTCTTCTTTTTCTTCTTCTTCTTTTTCTTCTTATTCTTCTTCTTCTTTTTCTTGTTCTCCTTCCACCTCTTCTTCTTCTTCTTCTTCTTCTTCTTCTTCTTCTTCTTCTTCTTCTTCTTCTTCTTC
>NW_007393448.1:0-1119 GCF_000475195.1 Diaphorina citri | reverse complement strand
GTTTTTGGGGGATTTTTTTCACATTTTCAGATAGTAAGGAAAACACACAATGGTTGAAAAAAAGACAAAGAAGAAGAAAATGACAATGAATAAGGAGAAGAAGAGTGAGACGTAGGAGATGAAGAAAAGGGAAAACAAGGTAAAGACAATGATCAAGAAAAAGGAGAAGAAGACAAAGAAGGAGAAGGATGAGGACTGGAACTACTGGAAGACGACAATGAAGAAAAAGTAGAAGGTGAAGTAGAAAATGAAGTAAGATCTTGTTCAAAGCAATCCAAGACTATTCTAGGGCTACAACACCTTCTCTTTGGCACTAAAAACTGACCATCGAAATTTTGACCCGATTACATTACTTTCCTTCCTATAGGATAAGGAAAGTAAAAAAGGAGAAGAAGACAAAGAAGGAGAAGGAGAAGGAGGAGGACTGGAAGACGACAATGAAGAAAGAGTAGAAGGTGAAGTAGAAAATGAAGTAGGATCTTGTTCAAAGCAATCCAAGACTATTCTAGGGCTACAACACCTTCTTATACACAATAAGGCCAATAATGAAAAAGTCCAAAGTTTTCCCAGTTTGAGTGGAGGCTGGAGAAGACAGAGGTGGGGGCATATTTCCGGCACAGAAAGAAGTGTGAAAGTATATGAAGTGGAGGAGAGAAGGAAGGGGAGAGATAAGATAAAGACCATGTGAAAGTAAAAGATGAAGCTGAGTGGGAAGTCCCCCTTCCAATTTTGTTAAGTGGCGTAGCGTTAATACATATATAAGTATTGTATATGGATAGCCTCTACATTACCCATATGCTTAAAATCATAAAAGGTTCTTCATTGAGAGAAAATCTATGTAGAGATAGAGATTTTTTTTCTAAATAGAGTCTTGTACTAAAACCGGCTAGTTTTCACAAAATAAATAATCACAGTTTCCGGCAGATGAATATTATTGGTTACCAAAAACCGGATGATCAATAATTTTATTTTTCTCACCCATAGCTAATATCAGATCTAATATCTGACTTTATACTAAATTCTAAAACCGACCATGGAAACTTTTTTTTTTTTTTACTTTCTATTACTACAGTATAGCGGAGCTATACTAGTAATGAAAGTATTGCAATCGGTCCAAAT
>NW_007393447.1:0-1119 GCF_000475195.1 Diaphorina citri | reverse complement strand
CTCACTTTATACATTATGAATTAGGCGCGCGTTTGTAGCGTTCTGTCATGTAGAGTGGCGTGTCGTAAAATTTCTAAAAAGAGATACAATCTTTTATTTTGCCAACCTAGTTAGCTTGGTTCGTAGCGTGCCTGCCTTGTAAGCGCTAAGCCGCGGGTAGGGTACGATTCCCATCCTGGGGCGAATTTTATCCTGAACGGATCTCCTCGCTTTCGGGACGATAAGACCTGAAAAGTTACAGTTCCCTCTGTGAAGCCTCTTTTTTTTTGAAGAGCTTGGATAAAAAACAGTGATGTTTCCTTAGCTTACACAGAGAACATACCACTGACGCAAGTACATATCAACACGTAGTTGAGAGTTGTATTTAGGGAGGTTCCCCCTCCTGGATACGTCCCTGATGTAGATGTGATGGTAAATGTAGTACTTGCGCCTTACCGTACCTTACTCGTAAGGCCGTCTACTCACTATCAGGTAGACCTGACAGGCGGATCTGTTCATGTTCAGCCGTACCTGTAAGGGCTACCTGATACCTGATAGTGAGTGGCCGGCTTAAGTGCTGAAGACCTCGCCTGGTAAAGGTAAAGAGTCCGACTGCCGTCGATCGATGTAAATTTATTTTGGCGTTTGAGGTGTTTACATTTTGCAGGAAATGGGATGCAGAGTAGCTCCAGTCATTGTCTATTTATTTTGCCTGGGAGTTCATCGTGTTTCCAACGTTTATTTGTACGAAGAGTTGTAAAATTTTCCTGATTTAACAGGCGGATCTGTTCAGCCGTACCTGTAAGGGCTACCTGATAGTGAGTGGCCGGCTTAAGTGCTGAAGAGCTCGCCTGGTAATCGGTCCGACTGCCGTCGATCGATGTAAATTTATTGTGAATCGATGTGGAGCGACGTCGGTCCACTATGTCTGGACACACCTTTAGCTCAAGGGGATAAAAAAAACATTCAATAAAAACTAACACAACTCGAAAACCTCTCCAAAAAAGGGGTAACAAAACCTCACACCATCCATCCGTGTCTCTTCACCCTCTCTTCAGGCCCGACACCTCCCTCGCCCGTCAAAATCAAAGGGCTTCAAATCTCAACTAATTAGAACAGGAACAGGTTGTAGCTTCCACA
>NW_007393446.1:0-1119 GCF_000475195.1 Diaphorina citri | reverse complement strand
TTTTTTTTTTTTTTTCAATAAATAGGTTTGATAGAGGTCTTATTTTCCCAAAAAAAAAAAAAACTAAGAGAGAAGGAAGGCAGGATAGGAGAAAACCAGACATTCCGAGAACGCACCTTATTCGTTTAGGGACTTTAGGGTAAAATCCGCCCCAGGCCGGAATCGAACCCGCGACCAGCCTCAGACGCGCTACCCCCAAGCTAACTAGACAAGCTGAGTTTGTTTCTTGAATTCAGCTAACTGATTCAGTCTAGTTAGCTTGGCAGGTAACGCGTCTGCCTTGTAAGCGCTAGGCCGCGGGTTCAATTCCTGCCCAGGGCGGACTTTATCACAGATAAGGTTCGTTCTCGGAACGGCTGACTTTCTCCTATCCTGTCTTCCTTCTCTCTTCGATTTCGGGACAATGAGACCCTTCTCTCTTCGATTTCGGGACGATGAGACCCTCCTCTCTTCGATTTCGGAGCGTCTGCCTTGTAAGCGCTAGGCCGCGGGTTCAATTCCTGCCCAGGGCGGACTTTATCACAGATAAGGTTCGTTCTCGGAACGGCTGCCTTTCTCCTATCCTGTCCTCCTTCTCTCTTCGATTTCGGGACGATGAGACCTTAGTAGTTACAGTTCTGTCAAACCTCTTGAAGGAAAGAAGCAATCTAATTGGCTAAAAAGTTTGAAATGAACCAATGAGATTGCTTGATATCAGAGTTCAACTCAGATTTGTGGCCTCGGTCATGACCTTAGTAGTTACAGTTCTGTCAAACCTCTTCAAGGAAAGAAGCAATCTAATTGGCTAAAAAGTTTGAAATGAACCAATGAGATTGATTAATCCCAGAGTTCAACTCAGATTTGTGGCCTCGGTCACTAGTTGCACATCATTTTTGTTTTTCTCTTGTGATTCTGTTTTCCTCATTTGCTTGATTTCTGTTTAGTTGGTAATTTTGTTTAGCTATTCATATTAATTTAACAAGTTTCCATTTATTTTTGACCGACAAAACACTCAGAACACACATTTTTCTTATAAATGGTTTACCCAGATTTTGTGACCTTGTTGTTTAGGGGCTCCTGGTTAGGGACCTTGTTTAGACTGCGATACTAAAGGGACCTTTCAGTCTCATTCTGGCAGGA
>NW_007393445.1:0-982 GCF_000475195.1 Diaphorina citri | reverse complement strand
TTAAGTTATATTTCTCCTACCATAATGGCGGAACCATGATTTCATGTGACACATGAATCTGTCCGCAAAAGGTTAACACTCGTGTAACCAGCTTCTCCTCAGCTTTAGGCTTAGGCCATTTCACAGGATGGACTAGGTACATTTTGATTAACCTGCCTCGCTGCGGGAGTAAAGGGACTTTTCAGTCTCATTCTGGCAGTATAAACAAGGTATATTCTATTCTAATTCACTCTTTCCGCTATAAAACCCCCTAGAGTTCCAAATTTTGATTAACCTGCCTCGGTGGTGTAGTGGTCAAGACGCTCGCCTGGTAATTAGGAGGGCGTGGGTTCGATCCCAGCCGAGGTATGGAATTTTACCCTCATTATTTTGAGAATTTGACCACATAATAATGGAGCTCTTAGGGTTAGGTGGTAGAGAACGCCTAAGGCGTTAACCTCGCCTAGTGGTTGCCTTCCACTCAAGAGTTTATTATTATTATTAACCCATGAGAGCCGAGGCCTGCATTAAAGTCACACCAAACTTGACCAAACCCTTCTCTCTTTTTTTCGTTAATATCTCAGTCACTTCACGTCAGAGTGCATCGGTGATATTCGTCAGATAACAAAATTTCCTACTATATTTTCACTATTAATTATTTAACGTAGATATTTACTCAGTACCGCTCCGGAGTTAGGAACGGTCAAATTTCAGCAAAATCCAACGATAGAAAAAAAAAGTTTTGCTCTTCTGGGCTATATTTGACAGAAATGTCTAACACATAAAGGGAATTAGACGGCCTGGTGTTTACAAGGCAGACGCGCTACCAACCAAGCTAACTAGGGCTGGCAAAAGCTCACATTGAAAATTCAAACTGGATCTTAGTTTTCCCTTTCCATCTTTCCGTTTTTACTCTTTTCCAAGTGTCCACGGTACAAGAAATTCCACTAAACAAACAGTGAGAGGGAAAAAATCTGGCAAACAACACTTTTTCGCTCCAAAT
>NW_007393444.1:0-1119 GCF_000475195.1 Diaphorina citri | reverse complement strand
TACCAGGGCCGGGATTTTCAGGAGGCCTGAAGCGGGCACATAGTCCTGCCGGATAATTAGGAGGTTGTGGGTTCAAATCCCAGACAGGACACGGAACGGATTGAATTTTATCTAGCATGAAGATTTTTATGACTTTTATAAATATGTATTATAGAGGTTCATTATTTGAAAGGTTTTACTTTATGCGAGTAGCGACCAGTGGCGTTATTACCAGTGTAACTTGATGATACGAGTAGATGAAAATTAATATATAGTAAAGGAGGCACTCAGTAATGCTGTGATACAAACTAAAGTTGTGGAAAAGCTCTCTGTTTTACCACAAAGATTTATGATTTGATTGACTGATGATTGATTATTTGAAAGGTTTGATCCCTGACGGGACCGTAAATACTGAACATTCAAATGATGGATTTCAAGCCAGAATTTGCTATGGGGGCGCACTTAGCCTCATGAGAAAAATGAGCAATTGCGCCACCTACGGTTATTGGACTTATTGGTTACGGCCCATAAACTGGTACAACAGCAAATCTCTGCATCAGTACTTGTCCAATTGGCCACCCAATGGTTCACAAATCGACACAAGTTCTGGGCCTGCCGTTCATCCCCCCTCGTCTTTTCTCATTTAAAATTTTCCAAGAGCAGGAAAAAGGAAAGATAAAAAGGAATTAACAGTGTTGCCAGAGCGTCTACAGGTACCTACTACCTACGTGTTAACGGACAGAACTATAAAACCTATTGAGTTTTACTTTCACAAAATACCTCTAGGTACACATTTTTATTGGATTATTACGTACGTATATGTATGTCGTAGGCACCCAATTTCCAAAAAACTTGGCGACAAATATGAAAAAAAAAGGGACAAAGTCTTACGCCCGATTTTAATTCCCTATTTTATGTCCACATAAATTTTAAAATTTCTTTTTGTTTCGTGTACATATAGTTAGTGGATGTGTGTTTTTTACACAAACATGGCTATTTCCCTTGGAGGGGGGAAGGGATAGTGGAGGGGAGGTTATGGGAGGGGAGGGTGGTCAGTTCTTCTTATTAGACTCGTGTGGATACATATGGTTTTTATTACATTTGGAAAACAAGAGATAAGGAGAAGGAGGGAGGAGGAGG
>NW_007393443.1:0-1119 GCF_000475195.1 Diaphorina citri | reverse complement strand
ACTGCGGGAGTAAAGGGACTTTTCAGTCTCATTCTGGCAGGATAAACAAGGTATATTCTATTCTATTCTATTCTATCTCTTTAGGATAAAATTCGCCCCGGACGGGAATCGAACTCTCAACATTGCCTGGGTTGGATGATATTAAGTATTCGACCACTATTATACAATCCCCTACATTAGCGGTTCCCAAACGATTTCTAATCTTTTTTGGGGTGGGATGGAGTTTTGTTTATTTTTTGTGGCACTTGATTTATTTTGGGAGGAACGACTTGGCGGTTGACTATTCGACCACTATTATACAATCCCCTACATTAGCGGTTCCCAAACTTTTTTATACGCTGCCCCCTTTTATTACTGTTTTTTCAATTTTATTGTGAACGCTCCGCGGCCCCTTTATTGTAATTTATGTGATCTTCCCGGGGGTCGCGAAGTCCTTCACGCCTCCCCCCCCCAGTTTGGCAATCACTGTTCTACATTATTACGAGCAATATCATGATGTGTTTTTTTTTTTTTTTTCATCTAACATGCAAATGAGGTTCCAGCATGATTCAAAATATTTCACTAATGGAGAAATTCTTCTGAATAGGGAGAGACAGAGGGAGGAAGAGAGAGAGATTGAAGGGAGTGAGAGAGGGAGAGGAGAGGAGACAGAGGGAGGAAGAGAGAGAGAGAGATTGAAGGGAGTGAGAGACAGTGAAGAAGAAGAGGGAGAGAGAGAAAGAAGAGAGGAAATGACAGAAAAAGAAGGATAGAGAGAGAGGGGGGGGAAGGAAGAAGAAGAATTGCGAGAGATATCCGGAGCGAAGCAAAAAAGAAGAAAGAGAAAGAGGGGCGAGGAGAAAGAAAGACAGATGGAGGGAGGAGAGAAGAAGGCGGAGGAGGAGAGAGAGAAGAGGGAAGGGAATTAATAATGGAGCACATTATTAATATTGTATTAAGTAATATGGAAATTTCATATTTCTGGGTACACATGGAATGTTTGACCTATATTCCAGGAACGCTTCTTCCCCTGTTATACCTTTCACTTTTATTTAGGTGCCCCACCCAAATATTTCCAACTCTTGGAGTCCAATCTTAGGGGCAGTGACCATATTTCTGGGCACTCAGAGAGAACCCTAC
>NW_007393442.1:0-1119 GCF_000475195.1 Diaphorina citri | reverse complement strand
CCGGGGGCGGATTTTATCCTGAACGAATGATGTTCGATCTCAGAAGGGCTAGCTTTCTCCTATCTTGTATTCCTTAGCGGTTACAGTTCCTCTATCAAACCTCTAAAAAAAGAACTATGAAAAGAGGGTGATTGCCTGGAACATTTCGTAAAACAACTCTTGTCCCCCCCCCTTTTTTTATCTGGTCCTTTGATAAAAGGGCAAACAAGAGAAGTGGACCAATTCTTTTGCTCCCCCGGAGAACACTTTTATTCAAATTTTCTACTGTCAACGATGATGTGAGCTTTAGGTTTTAACACTTGCTGTCCAAGCGACTCGCATTTAACTGTCTAAGAATTAAGAATATTGCTCGGAATAATATTATTTATTAATTAGGATGAACCGAATACATGATAATACAAGGTGCGTAGTCGTAAAATCAGTAAATGATTTTTACCAATACTATTTAGTATATTGGAAGAGAATATCTATTTACCATCAGTTAAGTTATGCATACCTACCTACGAGTATTTTTATAACAGACTGCACTTTAAGTGACCCTGATGGTATAAAGACCCCCAGGAGGTTCGGGATTAATTCCCAGCCCGGTTCAAAAATAATTATCTATTCTTTCTTTCACCTGCCTGAATGTCAAAGGCTATTCGATGCGTGACAAAGTAAATTACTCGTCTACCAACCTGCCGCACCACCTAGTTTCTGATACCTATGAACTTATACAAGTTCATACTTCGCTCTAATTACAGAATGAGAATGAAGAAATGGAAAAAGGAAAGAAAAAGATGTCTAATAATGAGATTGGAAATAGGTAGGTAGGTAGGTAGTTAGTTAGGTAGGTACATATAGCATTTTCCTATTTTCTATACTTCAATAGTATAAAATACACAGCGTTTTCAATGTCCCATGAGCTGTTGGAATGGCTTCCTTTTGACGTTTAAAAATTCAAGTAGATGGTCCCTTATCACCACTTTATTCCCTCCTTAGCCATCTGTTTCCGCCTACGCTAAATACCTAGATAGAAATAGGTATAAAGATGGAAACCTCCATTACTTCATTACTTTTTCATTCCAAGGTATATTTTCCTTGACTTCTTCTTCCCTCATGTTCCTCCTCTCTCCTCTC
>NW_007393441.1:0-1119 GCF_000475195.1 Diaphorina citri | reverse complement strand
TTATCACGGTCTTACTAATTACGCTAAGCATGAATGTTCGTCACACAAATGACGTATCTCGATTATTACCCTACTCTAGAAGTCACAGATCTAACCAGATCGCAGTGACATAGGGCGTTCATACAACCTACTCTAAATTTATGGTCTCGAACCACCAACCTCCAAGATCACAGATTTCCAGATCCGAAATCCACCGCGCTAACTATTCTATCATAGAAGTTGGTAAACCATTTCATGTTTAAAAGCCCCCTATGTTGCGAAATACTGGAAATTCAAGGCTTGAGAAAGAAGAGGACACGGAAAGTAAAGTTTGTAAAAGCTGCCCATACAAGTGAAATGATTATGAGGGAAATGTAGCAAAACCTTAACAAAAACGTGTCACAATAACCATACCTATTCGCTTGAAATTTGCAAGTTGTAAAGTACATGACACTAAAGATTTACAATTTTATCAACCTTTTGAGAATGAGCCCCTGGTGCAAAGGGCCATCCAATGAAGAGCTCTCAGTAGAAGGGTGTATGCAAATGTACAAAACCTTTAACCCTATCAAGTATCGAACAGTATGCAAAACATAATTTAACCCTCTCAAGTATCAAGTGATTGACACGTGCTGTGACATGTTTATGTTACGAGTGACATGATGGGTTATTATTCTTCAAGAGGATTGAAGAGGTTAAGATGAAGAAGGGGGTGAGAGGTGTTCAGATTTCAAAATATGTGAGTTTTAACATTGTTTTTCGATTAGAATTTAATATTATAAAATCAATGGATATTAAGAAAGAAACAACATTAAATAAGTTCAACAACTTCAAGCAAAATAAAGTGCATAAATAGCGACGAAAATTTCAAACATAAAATAAAATCTATCCTCCGGGAATCGAATTCGAACTTTCTGACCCGAGAGTTAACCGCTAGGAGAATAATAAGGGACGAAAAAGAGCATGCTGAAATGACCGAAGAGGGCAGAAAAACAGTTTTAATCAGTCATAAAAAGCGTGATTTCGCGAATCACAACCCTTTAACAAAGGACAATTGAACACAAAATAGACAACAAATTGAACCCAATTTATCTTCGCTAACTGAACATTCATACGACTGTTTATTGCGAAAGCTTGAAA
>NW_007393440.1:0-1119 GCF_000475195.1 Diaphorina citri | reverse complement strand
AATTTTGAAAAATTGGACTGGAAAACCGGGAAAAGTCAGGGAATTTTATTTTTCCATTTTGGTAGACACCCTGATTTTATTCCTGAAGTCCTTGAGACTTTTAAAATCTAGCATGAACTACGCCAGAGTGTTCAAGCACCTTGTAGGAAAAAATCTGTAATACATTTAGGGGAAAAAAAGCGATTGAAAAAATACAAATACTGGTTGTTTCTTAACCAATGTTGGCATTTTTGCTTTTGTCTGTGACAGGAGGAAACTGGGGTGGACCTAACGCAGGTGGTTGGAAAGGTAATGGCCCGAGTTCGAATCTCTTGCATGGACTCCATTAGTTCGTATCTAACTTGCTTCTTTTTTAATAACTTTTTGTTTGATTTTTCCTTTGAAAAAAATCTGCCTATTTAAATATCTCCCAAAAACTTGATATTTCCTAACCTATGTTTCAAGGTTTCAATACTTTTACTGCTTTGCTGTGTTATTTCCCATCCTCTCATTTTAATCTATTGTTCCACCTTTTGCACAGAATTCGCCATTCCTATAGGTGCCCTTCTGCCTACAGTGCCTACGCTCTGTAATTGTAAAAACAACACCTCCTGTATCTTATGTTTCAAATCTAATCCTTCTAAATCTCCAAGTACAGGTGAGTTATCTTATTCCTGTCCTATCCCACCCCTTTTGTCACCCCTCTTTTTACTTTCCTTATCCTATAATAAGAGAAGTAATGTATTTTGCCTTCACATGTTGCCACCCTTCATTTTGTTTAGAATTTTAGAATGTTTAGATGCGATTTCATGTAGAATAAGTGTGTTCTAACTACTAAAAATGATTTTGGGTGAGTAAAAACAGTTGGCTTTATGTTTTACGTATATTTTTATTAAATTACAGATGGATCCATTTCGGCTGTTGCGCCATCATCAGTGTATTATGATGGCGTAACAGCCGAAATGGATACATCTGTAATTTAATCTTCTTCTAACCATTAACCTTGTTGTATTATGTACTTGATCAGGAGGTACCAACCTCAGTGGTATAGTGGTTAGCATGGTGGACTCTGGATCTGGAGGATGGTGGTTCGAGTCCAAGTCATGTCTTGAAATTTAGCATAGTATAATAAGCGGGGAA
>NW_007393439.1:0-1120 GCF_000475195.1 Diaphorina citri | reverse complement strand
TTATTATTATTATTTTGTTCATATAAATATGACAAATGTTCAATAATATTTATAAATAAAGGATTAGGATTTCTCTTAATTTGAATTTCTCGGTTTTAGCCCAAAAAGCCTAAACAATGGCATCTTTATAGTAATATTTGTGCTTTATTTGTTACATAGTGGGTATCAGTTATCACGTTATCAGCCATTAGAGTAATACCCATTAGAGATTAGACTTTCAAAAGGAGGAAAAGGTTAGAAAAGCAAAAAAGACATACCTCAGTGAAAAAACGAGAAGCCAGGACAATTAAAAGAAGAAGAAGAAGAAGAAGAAGAAGAAGAAGAAGAAGAAGAAGAAGAAGAAGAAGAAGAAAATAAAATAAAAAAATAAAACACTTCCTAGCTTAAAATTCCAATCTCTGGCTGGACTCCTGAAGGTTCTTTGCATTCCACAGTGAAAGGTTAGCGTGTAGGGCAGTGTAGGGTTGATATGTTGGCACAGTCTGTAGGGTTGATATGTTAGGACTGGCATGTTGTGTCTGTGTGTGGTAGGTTGGGGGATAGGCAGGGTTTTATTTAAGTTGTGTGTGTTGCTGTGACTTTCCGAGTTTCCGAAATCGAGTCAGTACCTTTCCTTTTTCTTGTTTTTTTTCTCCTCTTCTTCTCAACTTTCGTGGGTTATATCACAGCTTTACTAAGTGTCGCTACTGGATTAAAGTAGCTGCTCAATTGTCTTCAGGAGGCTGAGTGCACCCCGAACTCCAAGTACAGAACAGAAAAAATTTTTAGTACCTCTTGCAAGCCTAGTGTCATACCCACTTTCAGTGAAGAAATCATTATCTGCGGTTTTGGAGAAAGAAGAACGTGCAAAGACAGATATCTAGACATTGTGTTTAGTACGGGACGAAATTCCAGACCGGGACATGTTAATGATGGAATTTGGTACCTGCTACCTGAGAACGAAAGTTCGCGGGACAGAATTCGGTTCCTCCCTTTTAGAAAGGAATGGAGAAGGGATGATGCTTCGGATAGGAGTTTTCGGAGGGGTCGTAGATTCGAAGAAGCTCAACCCTTCCTTTAGGGCTGTTTGGTCTTACACCTAAGCCTTTGAGACACTCTGAGTTTGCTTTTTGTGTATGCA
>NW_007393438.1:0-1120 GCF_000475195.1 Diaphorina citri | reverse complement strand
GCATAATAAGACTTTTTAGGCTTGCATAATAGATCTTTTTAGTTCTAACCGACGTGATAAATACGAGTACCTAAAGGCCCTTTCCACTTGTCGTTCGGAAAAAAATCGTGTCGTGCCTAGTAAGATCACTCCTTTAAAAACATTGCTTTTACAGGACATTCGAAAAAAATTCGGATGAAACTCACGACTAATGGGAACGGGCTTAAGGCATTTTAAAATAAATTAATTCATGAACTCTCCCTTTTTGATTGCAGAGATCTGATGAAGTGGTGTGTCCGGGTGGAGAAAGATTTCCAGGTGACATCCCAGGAATCAGGACTAGCTGTGTGTCAGGAAGCATTGGACATTTTCCTCGGACATGTGGCCAAACCAGGTCAGTAAACTTTCAGAGGCAGGGTGTGTCTCGAACTCTCGACACTGAAATATAGACATGAATATACTTTTTTAGGGGTTTGATAGAAGGAGAAGGTCTGTTCAAAGTGTGAACTGGTTATTTTCTGAATATTTCTAAAGGTCTTTGTATGGGAAGATTCGATGATGTACTACAGATTTGGTAACACTGTACACGAGTCTAGATTTTTTTGAGCTTAGTTCCACTGTAGATTTATTTCACCCAATCACAAGGAAGGAAAAAGAGACTAGTCCTTTGGGGTATCTTTCTAGTTAAGTTGGGACTACAATGCTGCAGTGAGCACCAAAGTTGTGACATAATAACACAAAGAAACTGCATTTACATTTACATTTTTTTACAAATTGTAGAGCGAAGAAGAGCAGGATAGGAGAAAGCCAGCCGTTCCGAGAACGAACCTTATATGGTTATTAAGTTGGGACCTTACTACAATACTACATGCTTTAGGAAGTGTTTAGTCCACTGAAAATAGTAGTTCTTTTAACTCACTCACTCTAACATCTCTAAATCCTATCCCCCTTCTTCCCCTCCAGGCGTGGACAGTGCAAAACAAATCATCTCGGAAGAACTCCCGGAAAAATCCCGTCACGTGAGGTTTGAGGGTTACTGGATAGCTCAGGGCCGGGAAGAGCCTTCCGTCCCGGCCAAGTACATTCTCACGCCCCAAGTCCAGTCTAATCTGCAGAACTTGTTTATTCGAAACATCATATT
>NW_007393437.1:0-1120 GCF_000475195.1 Diaphorina citri | reverse complement strand
GAGGAAGCAAGAGTGTGGGAGGAATGAAGAGGAAGGGGAGAGAGAGATGAGAAACTAAGTGAGGGAGGTAGGGGAGATGAGTGTGTGGGAGGGAGAAAGAGAGAGGGAAAAAGCGTGTGGGAGGGAGAGAGAAAGGGAGACTGGAAAAAGAAAGGACAAAGGACATGACGAATTGGAAGACACAGTGGAATGAAAAAGTGTGAATGACGCCTAGTCAGAAAGAGAAGGAGGAAAAGAAGAAGAAGAGGAAGAAAAAGAAGAAGGAGGAGACGAAGAAGGAAGAGGAAGAAAAAGAAAAAGGAGGAGACGAAGAAGGAAGAGGAGGAGAAATAAAGGAGAAAGAGAGAGGGAAAAAGCGTGTGGGAGGGAGAGAGAAAGGGAGACTGGAAAAAGAAAGGAGAAAGGACATGACGACTTGGAAGACACAGTGGAATGAAAAAGTGTGAATGACGCCTAGTAAGGAAGAGAAGGAGGAGGAGACGAAGAAGAAGAGGAAGAAAAAGAAAAAGAAGAAGGAGAGGACGAAGGGGGAAGAGGAAGAAAAAGAAAAAGAAGAAGGGACAGACAGACAGACCGACAGAGTGACAGACACCGAAGCGAATACAATAGTCCGTCCCTTATACCTTTTTATTACTATTGTAATAATAAAGGAAGGACGGACTAAAAAGGGACAGAAAAAGAATAATAGAAGAAGCAAAGGGGAAGAAGAGGAGGAGAAGGAGAAGAGGAAGGGGAGGAGGGAATAATTTATTGGTGTAATTTGATATGGTCGTTATCATTAGGGAATCCCTCCCCTCCTCTCCCTCCTCTGTCCCGTAACCTTCCCCTCCTCCGTCCCGTAACCTACTAAGTCCCAGCTAAGACTGTGAACCTTTCTCCCCCTCTCCCATCTCTTAAGTCCCTCCTAAGGCTAAGGCCTCCCTCCTCCCTCCTTCTCCTTCCTCTCCCATCTCTAAAGTCCCTTCTAAGGCTAAGGCCCCCCTCCTCTCTCCCTCTCCCCCCTCTCCCATCTCTAAAGTCCCTTTTAAGGCTAAGGCCTCCCTCCTCTCTCCCTCTCCCCCTCTCCCATCTCTAAAGTCCCTTTTAAGGCTAAGGCCTCCCTCCTCTCTCCCTCTCCCCC
>NW_007393436.1:0-1120 GCF_000475195.1 Diaphorina citri | reverse complement strand
TTACCCAAAAGGGAAACTAGACTCATCAGGAACCACTTGTTCAATATGGCAGCCATATTGGAGACCCTCTAGTTGTCTTGAAGTTTTGTACTGTTCTCTAGGGTCCAGAAATTATGTCTAGTACTGTAGCCTCACTGGTCTACAAATTATCCTGTGGAGTGTAGTTCGAACGGCTGGCTTTCTCCTATCCTGTCTTCCTTCTCTCTTCGATTTCGGGACGATAAGACCTTAGCAGTTACAGTTCTCTCTGTCAAAGCTCTTAAAAAAAACCATTGGACTACCTCTTTCTGACTCCCCATGAGCTCACGTGACGTGACGTGATAGTAGTGTATTTCTAACTCATTCTTCTTAAAAACATCCTCTCAGTCTTTCTGCTTTCTATCAAAGGGCGCAGGAATTTATTTTAGACGAATTCTCACTTACCCTTGGAAGTTGTTACTTTAGCTGTTACTCCATACTGCATATGATCATATACTGGAAAAAGAAAAGTGTCCAAAATTAATGTAAATAATAACGCCCCGGGCGGATTTTATTCTGAACGGATAATATTCGTTCTCGAAACGACTGACAATGACAATTTCTCCTATATCCTGTCTTCCTTCTCTCTTCGATTTCGGGTCGATAAAGCCTTAGCAGTTACAGTTCCCTCTATCAAACCTGATCAAAAAAGAAGAAGGTTTTTCGGCATTTAAATTTATTAATGGGAGGGAACTATACAGGCAAAGTGCCAATACAGGGTGTTTAAATGCTCAACGTCTATTTGCCGCGAAAATTAATTCGTTCAAAGAGCCTTTAGGGTGGGTTTTACTTGCCCATATTTTTTCAGCACTTTGAAGGCCTATAGTGTTGAGCTATGAGCTAGCAGCCTGTTGGTGAGACCCTCCCTTAACCCATGAGAGTCGAGGTCTACATTAAAGTCACACCAAACTTGACCGAACTCTTTTCTCTTTTTCGCTATTATCTCAGTCACTCCAAATCAGAGAGCATCGGAGATTTGTCTATTAATTAGAAAACAAAATTTCCCACTATTTTCGATATTATTTGACATGTTTACTCAGTACCGGTCTGGAGTTAGAAGCGGTTAAATATCAGGAAGATCCAACGGAGACAAAAAAAAGTT
>NW_007393435.1:5747-10702 GCF_000475195.1 Diaphorina citri | reverse complement strand
GAGTCGGGGAACATGTCACTGTGATGACACAGGTGAGAATAAATCGGAGAAAAGAAGTAGGGAGGTCAAAAGAAAGAAAGATAAATAAAAGACCAAAATGAATTTGTAAAATGTGTGTGTTGTAGTGATGAAACCTTCTTTATTTTGAAGTGATGTAACATCTTTTTTTTTCTACATTTTGGATCCCATAGTGTGTGCTGTGTTCTTCATAAAAGAAACAACAACAAAAGGAACATTTATGAAGAAAAAATCCTTTTTATTAAGTCACTAATACTGATTACCCTCTCTCTTTCTCAGATGGAGTCATCCACACAGGAGATTCACAAGTCCCTGAACACAATCATTGACTATCAGACACATCACAGACTGCGGGAAGCTCAGGGCAGGAAGCGAGCTGAAGATCTCAACGAGAGGGTCATGTGGTGGTCAAGCATAGAATTTGTTGTGGTCCTACTCGCATCCACACTCCAAGTGTACATAGTCAAGAATTTCTTCGCATCGAGAAACGAGAGGCAGTATAAGCCACTGCGTTGAGGTGGTAATGTGCTGGGGAGGAGGGGAGAGTTGAACTTCACTTCGAGGTAACTTGAGGTGAAATTTAGTCTACTAAAGAAGGAGAACAAAATCTTGTGTATCTTAGTAGCTTAATCATTTGAGTGTCCAAGCAGGAAAGTTGTCTCCAAGTGTACATAGTCAAGAATTTCTTCGCATCGAGAAACGAGAGGCAGTATAAGCCACTGCGTTGAGGTGGTAATGTGCTGGGGAAGAGGGGAGAGTTGAACTTCACTTAGAGGTGGAATATAGTCTACTAAAGACGGAGAACAAAATTTTGTGTATCTTAGTAGCTTAACACTTTGAGTGTCCAATCAAAAAAGTTTATTTTCAGACTTGCCTAACATGCCACTTAGAAAGACCTTTTTTAAAAGAGATCTGATCGAGGGAAACAGCAAAGCTCGTTTTGTACCAAAATAGAAGAGAGAAAGAATATAGGATAGGAGAAAGTCAACTTTTCCAAGAATGAGCCTTACCTGTTTAGGATAAAGTTTGCATCGGGTGGGAGTCAAACCAGCAACCTATCACCTAAAAAAACACCTAACCATATTTAACCTAGATGTTCGACAGTATTAAACATTGGACAACCTGTAGTAAAAAGTATCTCCTCTTCTTCAAGCTATCCTTTTTCTACATGTTCAATTTTTTTGATCAACTACCTACTTATCTAATATATAAAAATGAATATTTGTTTGTGTGAGTGTTTGTTTGTTCAAACTTTATGCCTGGCCAAACTGCTCATCCAATTGCTATGAAACATTGTGAACTTATTGCTTGCACTCCCGTGAAGGTTATAGGCTATTTTCCGGCTCGTTTTTGTTAAGCTACGCCGAGCAAGACCACTTAATGGATGATTGACATGAACGGCCATGCCTTAAGGATTTACTAGCAGAATGCTTTGCTCCGGATTTCGGCTAGTAGCAAATAAAAAATCAACTCTCTCCTCTCCCTAGTTGTCTGTGAATTGTACATCTGCAAATATTATTTATTGTAGATATAATCGGATCTACTTGTTTCAAATGCAGCCATATTTATTTTGTCATAATATTAAGCTAGCACGTGGTGTATTTATTTTTAGCAGATCGAAATTCTGCTTGGGGTAGGATCTTGCTCTAAGCTCGTAAAGAGTTGGAGAATTATGAAAAGGTATAGATAGAGTAAGACTCTGTTTTTTGGGTGCAATTTTATTTTTGCTTAGGGCGGAAATTTTCTGACTAGTTTTTATTGCTTCTGGGTGTAAAGAGTAAACTTGAACTTGGAAAAATATTATTTTGTGCCCTGTAGCATTGTAAGCATTTTGATGATACAACTTCTCCAATGCCTAATATGTATTATTAGAGATACACCTGATATTTATATTTCATTTTTGTCTTTAAAACAACATAGATAATTTAAAATGGGGTCCTATTCAACAAGTACTAAATAAAAGTACAAACAGTCAAAGTGAGGTGGTTCGTCATAGTGGACTTTGGATTCGGAGGTTGGTGATTCAAGTTCAAGTCAGGCCACAAAAATTGATCAGTGTGTTGATCCAATAAACTGTGTGACAAGGTCCCACGCCCAGCATAATTAAAAATGTCCCTTTTAATTCCCCCCACCCCTCCTTTAGGGTCCTTCCCTTATCAAAAGACAAGAAAAATTGAATTTTTTCTGGATAAAGTAACGCCCTAAATCGATTATTGACACCTTAAATCGTTTTTCTAGCTAGTTGGATTATAACGGTTAAAAAGTTGAACCTCTGATCTTTTTGACACAAACTAAGTAAGTATAATGAATTAATGACCCCAAAAATTTTGACCTCCATTAAAAAACAAAATATGGCTAGTAGCTCTTAAGTTTAGTCTCGTGTTTTGTAAAGACTGTTTATTTAAAATTTTATTTAAAAAATAAATAAATCTAATAGACCCTAAGGTGATTGTTGTGGACATCCGTTGTTTTTGTCTTCCTTCGCGTATCAGCCGTAGATGCCCCAAAGGGACAGTGAGATAAAGACTCTTGATCCGGAGGTACTGGGTTCGCATCTCGGGTGGTAGGTACAGACATTTTTCAAACGATTTTTTAGTATTATTATTAGTATATATATATTTATTTATTTTTTTTTCGTTTATTGTTATTATTTAAATCTCTCTCTCTGTCTCTCTCCCTCCTTTTGTTATTCAGTGGTTATCAAATGTCAGCATCTCCATTATATTCCAGTTATTCTAGCATTCAAATATTGAACCACGTTGTTATTAGTCCTGTCACGGTTTCTGTTATAGTTGACAATTCCGTGAATCAGACGTCTAAAATTTCGTAGTTTTATATTCTATTGTTTATAATAAAATCGACACTCACTTTACTTTTCGTGTCCGCAAAATCACAAGTTCAACAATTACGTGCCTATTACAGTAGAAGGAAACATGGCCTCCTGGAATTAAGGAGGAGCAAGGTAACCGGGTAACGAGAAGTGGTATGCCGCCTATAAAGACTCGCGGGTTAGTCACCCTTTTGCGGTTAAAACTTTATCGGCCTTGAAGTTCACTAACCGTAGTCACCTTACAAGAACCCCGGTACCCACAGAGCCAGCCTTAAAGAAGGAGATCTATAACATCCTCCTCCCTCCCCTCCAACAACCCTCTCCACCACCTTTCTCTTCCAACCTAACACCCCTCCCTTTCGTCCAGCCCGTCAAAGGTTCTCAACTGCTTAGACCGATCCGCCCTTTCTCCATCTTCTCTACCAATATTTTCAAAATAACGATCCTTTACACTTTATAACTGTCTCTGAAACCTGTATCCTCAAAGTGACATAGGCTTTTAAGACAGGAAACAATACATTAAATAGGGGCACAAGTTTTAAAACTTTTCGAACACTTGCTTTAGTTTTTTTAAGATGTCCGCAAGGTTTTTGTATCGGTGGCGCCAACAGCTATTCTGCTCCCCAGTTAGATCAACAGCCCGTCCACCTTGCCAAGCTCAGGTGCGAGGCTCATCTTGAAGTAACACCCTGAAGTATTGCCACTCAGCGCTATTTGAAATCTGAGCCCTGGCTGAACGATGTTCCGAACGTACTCATCTCTAGTGTGAAACGTCTACTAACACGGTTAACCCAACTCTTTGTCTTTCCTCGCAGATTAGCAAAAAGAAATTTTTTTCCCAAACTTCTCCTCTGACATTCACTAGACGCACACCAACGAGATACAGCGGCTTTAGCTTCTTTCTCTTTCCTTCCTTGTCCTATCCTCCTTTTTTCGGTCGCGGCAAGGCTTCTTTGCTTGTCCATAAGGTAAGGTCCTATTTTAGGCGGGCCGGCCCGCCCTTAGCTTGGGCGCCCGGATCGCCAAAATCGTTCCGTCTGCGGCTGATGCGGCGTTGATTCGATTGTATCCGACCGGCACCCAGATTACGAACAGTCGCAACCTCACCGTAGACGCGAATATTCGTATTCACGCGCCCCCAAGTTTCATGGTGGCCGCTTAAAACTAAAATTTCTATTCCACGCAAGATCTTGCCGCACTCCACCACGCCGCCTCAGCCTCTCCACAAACGAGAAGCGAAGCCCTGTTATTCCTTTTACCATCCAGATCGTACCAAGTGTAAAGGAGATTATTGTGGATACTCACCATTATCTTTATTATCTCGATTTTATCTTCGTCGGAACTATGATTCTCATACACTCACCTACTCTCTCCCCTCACTCTTCCCCTACTCTGCAGTGACTCCTCATCCTGAACAACCTTGTCCACCACAGCTCAAACCCAGCTCCCGCAGTGTCTACGTCAATCGCTGCCTGTAACTAGGTCTATCTTCCTAACCGCAGGTAGTAAACCAACCCACACCCGCCTCACTCGATAAACGCCATAAATAAGTGGTATGGTTAATTAATTGGATAATAAGGTGGGCTATCCACTTTGAACCCCCCCCCCCGATGTTGCCGCATGGACCTTGTAACCATACTAGATATTATTATTACTTATTACTTATGATATTATCTATCTATCATCACGCACTATAAATATCGACGAGCGTATCCTGACTTTTCCAGGGAAAGAGGTCGGTCCATCCGAGTGACTGCATAATACACCCATTTTAAGCAGTTTTAATATAACTCGCTATTTTACAGGTATGAGCCGACCCTACTTGGGTGCATACAACGCCATAAATAAATTGGTAGTTGCGTATAAATGTGAATTGGTATAATAAAGTGGTATCATTTGAATCCCATGGTTGGCGATGGATCCATGTAAATGTATATTCATGGTCATCTTTGGAGCTAATTAAAGTTGATTAACCCTGGCCCCCATCAACTTTTCTAGCTACTTACTGAAAGATACCTAGAAAAGGAGAGACTATATTCTATCCTTATAGGAAAACTTTTTATCTTTGTTCTTGGGTTACCTAAAACCTTAACTTTATTAGCTCCAC
>NW_007393435.1:0-5389 GCF_000475195.1 Diaphorina citri | reverse complement strand
AGCTTTTTCGCTGCTCTTGATCGTTTTTCGCTGATAAAAATTACTGTAAAAGGCCTTTTAAAGTTGAAATGCACCGGGTATAAACTATAAAGGAAAAAGAAAAATAGTTCACTGCAAGATTTTATGCACGACGTTTTACATTTGTACCACAACCACATCCCCGAACGAGTGTGCTAGACACTAAACGTCTTCTCTAAGAAAACATACTTGCGGAACTTTTAAAGCGGTTCATACGGTATACGTTCGTAAAAATCTAAAGAGAAAAGTAGGACTGAAGACCGAATAAGGGTAGATCCACGCCCAAGCTAAGACGCGGGCCCCGAATAAAATAAGATCTGGCTCACTATTCCAAGCAAGAAGACTTGCCGACTGAAAAGAAGATGGGACAGGTAGAAGAGAGAAGCGAAAGAAATGTCGAATGTTAAGGGGAGTTTCAAAAGCCAGAATGACCCAAATTTTTTTTTTTTTTTTTTGGTAGCCAATACCCCTGTGCCAATCGGGTCACCCATTGCGCGACGAACGGTACGTTTTTCCAAGGGCCCAAGTTAAGGGTGAGAGCTGTTTTTTAACAATGAGCAAAAAGCTAACGTTTATAATTTTGCCCAATGAAAGACAAGGCATAACTGGGTCGGTGGATGTGGTACCCTTCAAAAACACAGAGAAGAGCCGGGATAGTCTACTCCTCCGTATGATGCCCTACCGGTACGATGCTGTGTCTGGTGTTCTCAGATTACCAACGATCTGGTGTGCCTCAGATTACATCTCCACGCACTTCAATCGTGGGTGTTGAAAACCGACGCCTTAAACAGATGTTTTCGGTAGTAAAATCATGCGTAAAACAGGTAGTTTGGGGTGAAACAGGGTATCTAAACATGGTCGTGGGCAATAGAGTGTTAAGCTCAAAATTAAACAACACCACGATTGAAGTGCGATAGTGACTTTGAAAACGACCCTTAAAACATGGGTTTCGGGTAGTAAATCATGGGTAAAACAAGGTAGGTTTGGGTGAAACAGGGTATTAAAATGGCCGTGGCAAATAGAGTGTTAAACTCAAAATCAAACAAAACGACCAACGATTGAAAGTGCGAATAGTGACCTTTGAAAACGACCCTAAACATGGTTTCGGGTGTAGTAAAATCATGGGTAAAACAAGGAGTTTGGGTGAAAAGGGTATTAAACATGGTCTGGTGAATGTAGTGTTAAGTACCAAAAACAAAAGGCCAAACTTAAGGGTGACAACCATATGCCAGCGAAACAAAAAAGAAGTTTTGAGTCACAACGGTTTTGCCATGCTATTATTGATTCGGCCTTTATGCCCATTAACATTGCCGGGACACATCGCCACTTATTAAACCTGCACAATTACACTGGAGAGAGCGTGCGGACACATGTCCCATTATTAAACCTGTAATTAAATTTTTGTTGGTTGAGGTTGACGAAAAACACCACCTTTAATTGCAACTTACATGTTTTGGTGTGATTGCAAGTTGAATTGAAGCGTACAAGACTCCCTTCTGGACCATATAAATTTGACCGATGTGTCCAACCAAACGTACCCGGGACCAATGAGTGTTAAGTCTCAAAAAACTAAGAGCAATGAAACTTCCAAAGGGCAAAATTCATCTTTGAATGCCCAAAAGAAATAAGAAAGCAATAATATACATTTCAAACTAATAACGACTAAAAAAGAAGAAAACTTTTCAAACGTACCTACCTCAGTGAAATTGACTCTCCAGAAATAGCAGCCGACTTTCCTTCTCTCCTCTCTGGCTTTCTGAAGCCTATCCCAAAGGTCGACAAGGGCCTTTTCCTTACAACTACAGATTATACGCGTCCGTCCTCATGGATGTGTCTTCACTACTTTATTATATATTCTATATACACAGCGAGCCAAAACCACACTACTCATTATGGACTACATAGATGACTAATAACTGCACGACTCGTCAACCGAAGATGTTTGAATACTCATAATCATACTCCCATAGCCACTTAATAAACACCCATTTCGTCTTCCCCAACAAGTGTTGAAAACACCTATAGTGTCGTGCGCATCGATCAAATGATTTACGGAGAACATGATGAATCAACAGTAGATATGAGCGATAGTAGTAGGAAAAATGTTGACTAATTACGGCGGTGACAGCATGATTAACAAGAGTGCCTCCGACTCACGTAGGCCTTATTTGTGTTTCGCGTTTTTTGCTAGCGGGACCGCTTTCGCAACGTTTGAACACGCGCTAATGTCCGGCTATCCATTGGGTTAGCTCGTTCCTGCAATTGCATAGGATATTAATATAATCTGAATGGTCAAAGTTTCGAAGCGCCATCCGTGGCGTACTACAGCCGCGCATTGACCGTTTTTATATGCATTTGCCGTTTTCGGTAGGGATTCTAGATCACTTTTTCGCCTACATTTCACTCTATTCCGACCACAAGAGATGCCCACTCACATGACCGCCCGCTTTTGTGACGGAAATGTAGCAGTTCGGTTATTTAATATGCCAATAATGGTTAAATAATACTGCAAAGTGGCTGCAAATATGGTTAAATTAGGTCGGAGCCAAACTTGCCACGAATCAGACAACTTGGAGGAGTAAATAACCCTCCCTCGCACCAATGGATACCTTTGTTGTATTATAGTTCTTGCCCTTTAAAAATATATACTAGGTAACCTCGTTGAGGCAGAAGAAAAAAACAAAAAAAAAAATTCTCACAACATGTCCCTCCCTTGACATTTGACGACTACCAGAATAGCAGGGGCTTAGCTCTCTCTTCCTTCCTGTCCTATCCTCTTTCGGTCCGGCAAGGTCTCTGCTTGTAATAGGGTAGTCCTATTTTAGGCGCGGGTCCCCGCCCTTAGCTTGGCGCCGCGGTCGCAATGTTCCCGTCTGCGTTATGGTTGATCCGATTCATCCCTGACCCGAGGACCACATAGAATTAAGAAATGTAACAACTAGTTTGATACAAGTTTTTGGTCGCTAACCTCTCCTCTCTTTCGCCACCTCGCTCTCTACTCGTCCCTCCCTCCTCTCCTCCTCCCCTCTTCCTCTCTCCTCCTCTTCCTCCTCTCCCTCCTCTTCCTCTCTCTATCCCCCTCCCTCTTTTCTAGAGTTAAAGACAATGCTACTATGAGTTTGAACATGGTTCTTCCTCCCCTCCTCTCTCTCTCTAACTTACTCTCTCGTCCCTCTCTCTCTCCGCTCTCTCTCTCGGCTCTCGACCGGAGACTAAAAGCTGAGGCATGCTAGGCTCAGACCATACACAATCTCACTCCCCTTCCCTTATCGTTTCTCTCTTTTATTCTCAGCATGTTAAATTGAATTAAACAATCAAAATGAACCTCAGGATAAGTATGTTGCTGAAAAAACAATGGATTGGGTTCTTTTTCCTTCTCATCCTTCACCAAATAGTGCAAGCGGTCGAGTTGACGTTTGAACTAGCTGATAATGCCAGAGAGTGTTTCTTTGAAGATATCAAGAGAAATACATCAGTCATCCTGGAATTTCAGGTGAGTAGACATGTTCCAAGGGCTTAATAAGTTATTGGGTACAGCTAGAGTGCTGAAAAACTACCAGAGTACAACTGACAAGGGCTAGGGTTTCTCCAAATACAGCTCAGTTATCCAGGCAAGAAGACTGCTTTAGACTGTGATAAGAGGTAAAGTAAGGTAACTACTGCCTGATAAACTTGTAACTTGATCAATAAACAGTAGAAATCAGTTGAGTTATGAAGAAGATACCTACCTTTTTCTATCTGTAGACCAACATAACAGTTGCCTATCATGAAACTTAAAAGAAATCTGTCCCGTACATATGAGACAAAAATGCGTGTACAACTTAAATATCTAGGTATTGATTCTTGTCATGTTCAGTCGTATTTTATTATGTGACTAGTCATCATACAAAATATCTCTTTGGACTAGTTTCAATGTAACGGCTCCACCACACCCGCTACCAGTCCAAACCAGTCCAAAGAGAAATTTCATATGATGACTCAAAAAAAAGTAACATAATAAAATATGGCTTTGCCTGTAGTAAACTGAAGGGAATCACAATAAGAGATTGAGTTCAGTGACTCCCAATGACCTTTTCAAATGTTTCTTCAATAAATTATCCTGTTTATCAAAAGTGTCCATTCAAGTAGCTTTACTTAATGTTGCACAAAAGAATTGCTGTTTGTTTAAATTTCCTATTGATTTTAGGAAAGTCATGAAATTTTATCAATTCTTTTTATGATGTTTACAGGTGGTAACAGGTGGAAAGTATGATGTAGATGTTTCCATAGAAGCTCCGACCAAAGAGATCATCTATCGGCAAGTCAAATCTCAGTTTGACACACATCAGTTTGTGACTCTTGTAGAGGGTACCTATGTGGTGTGTTTCAGCAATGAGTTCTCAACATACTCGCACAAAGTTGTGTACATGGACTTCCAAGTTGGAGATGAACCTCAGCTGCCGGGAGTCGGGGAACATGTCACTGTGATGACACAGGTGAGAATAAATCGGAGAAAAGAAGTAGGGAGGTCAAAAGAAAGAAGGATAAATAAAAGACCAAAATGAATTTGTAAAATTTGTGTGTTGTAGTGATGAACCCTCTTTTGTTTTGAAGTGATGAAACATCTTTTTTTTCTACATTCTGGATCCCATAGTGTGTGCTGTGGTCTTCATAATTGGAAAAAAGAAACAACAACAACAACAAAAGGAACATTTATGAAGAAAAAATTCTTTTTATTAAGTCACTAATACTGATTACCCTCTCTCTTTCTCAGATGGAGTCGTCCACACAGGAGATTCACAAGTCCCTGAACACAATCATTGACTATCAGACACATCACAGACTGCGGGAAGCTCAGGGCAGGAAGCGAGCTGAAGATCTCAACGAGAGGGTCATGTGGTGGTCAAGCATAGAATTTGTTGTGGTCCTACTCGCATCCACACTCCAAGTGTACATAGTCAAGAATTTCTTCGCATCGAGAAACGAGAGGCAGTATAAGCCACTGCGTTGAGGTGGTAATGTGCTGGGGAGGAGGGGAGAGTTGAACTTCACTTCGAGGTAACTTGAGGTGAAATTTAGTCTACTAAAGAAGGAGAACAAAATCTTGTGTATCTTAGTAGCTTAATCATTTGAGTGTCCAAGCAGGAAAGTTGTATTTTTGGACTAGCCTAACATGGCACTTAGAAAGACCTTTTTTAAAAGAAATTTGATAAAGAAAACTGTAACAGTGTAGCTCGTTTCGTCCCGAAATCGAAGAAAGAAAGAATATAGGTTAGGAGAAAGTCAGCTTTTCCAAGAATGAGCCTTACCTGTTTAGGATAAAGTTTGCATCGGGTGGGAGTCAAACCAGCAACCTATCACTTACTAAACAGGTGTGCTATATTCTAAGCTA
>NW_007393434.1:0-1120 GCF_000475195.1 Diaphorina citri | reverse complement strand
TTTTTTTCCTCTAATTTCAGGTCCCACTAGTTTCCAATCCCAGTGACTCTCTTCAGGTCCCACTAGTCTCCAATAACAGAATTGAGTTCAGCCCGTACAGTTTAGATATAAGTCAACCAGGTCCTTCTTACCAGTACCCTCAAACAACATCTATAAATAGTTCATTTGAGAATTCATCATGTTCAAGTGCAAACTCTTACGTTGAACCCCTCTCACCTGTTTCTTCACAATCACAGCTTGTGAATATCTATGAACCCAACTTTGTAAAGAAATGTCTCATCAAAAAATTTGATGGACAAAGTGCACTTGAATTTGCCAAAGCTAATAATGGTTGCCTTAGGGATGGGCATAGGACATCCATTTCTGTCATTCTAATAAATTCTATTCTGGAACCATACCCACAACGTCACATTTCGGTTGCTGATCTCACATACTTGGCCAACGAAATATGTAAAATTTTTCCAGGAGAGAAAAACCCAGAAGTTTATTACGAGAGGCCCATACCAAATGTTCATAAGAATGGCAGTGGCACGCTATATGCTGCCATTCAGAGTGCAAGAAAAAAAAAGAAGAGAAGCTGCTCTGTAGCTGGAAGTAATAAGAAGAAGGTTACTCAGGAACCTGCTGAGAAGGACATTCAAGGCACTCTTCAGATTAGTGATCCAGAAGTGTTAGCAAATATTGAGTATTTGAAAAACACGGTCTCAGATTTAACAAGTGTTGAATACTTATGGGAAGTAACACATGATGAGAGGATAAAAGAAATCTATAAACCAGGCAATGTTGTGGACTACCTGCATCAATTCCCAAGCTTGAGGTTGCTGGATGGTTACAAGCTGGTAAGTAAAACAATATGGTGGTCGGGGTGAAATTCAAATTTTACAGAAAAAGTTTCCAAGTTATAATATTAATTTACATTTTGAAATAGACAACAATACTTTGATTCTTTTGGGCACCAGTCTTCAATGTAAATTTGATCTATCTGAGTGCACCTCGAACTCCAAGCACAGAGAAAAAACTTCGACCCCGCAGAAAATCGAGCCCGGGACCTTTGGCGTGCAAGCCGATACCCACTCGGCCACGGAGGTTGCTAGGACATTTTAGTGAATTTATATATATA
>NW_007393433.1:0-1120 GCF_000475195.1 Diaphorina citri | reverse complement strand
CCTGTAGGTCAACTTATTGACTCTTCCAGTCCAACTCCTGCTCCTGTAGGTCAACTTATTGACTCTTCCAGTCCAACTTATGCGCATTTATATTACATAGCTACTCATTTTCCTCACGAGGCTGAGTGGGCCCCGTAACGGCCAGTCACGGAATCAATCATTTGCATGATACAAATTTCTTGACCCCGCCGGGAATCGAACCCGGGTCTCCCGCGTGCAAGGCGAGCGCAGTGACCACTACGCCATGGGAGCTGACTAAGATTCTTCACTAAAGGTGTGTCCAAAACAAAGTCGATTGACGACGAGGTGAATCTATGTTGTCGAGGCAGTGTACGGTTTGAGTCGAACACACCTAAGGACCTTGTTCAGACTGCGGGAGTTCTGGCAGGTTAAACAAGGTCTATTCCAAACTTTGGAGGAAACGGGATACGGTCAATTTCTAATTAAGTAATATCAAGTTGTAAAGAATAATAAAATCAAAAAATAGTATTTTTTGACTCAAATTAGTTACTTAAAAGCCTCCTGGTACACTAAGGGATTCCCCTTGTACTGTTCCAGGAGTTGAGTTTTATTTGATTTCGAGAAGTTGTTCAAATTTCTAATTGATACTGAACCTTTTTATAAAAAGAAACAAAAAAAATATCACTGACTATGTACGAGTATCTTAGTTTTGTCTTACAGTGTGTAGACAATTTGATTTATTTAAAGAGGTACCTACTTCCTGTTATACCTACTTGTTTAAAAATTCCAAATAAGAAGAAAATACTCTAAATAAACAACTCTGTTTTTCCAATTTAGTCCTGAGGATGGGACATAATGAGATGCTGAAACATGTTGACTCTTTTCCATTCTATTACTACAGTATAGCGAGCTTTACTAGTACCTAATGAAAGTATTGCAATCGGTCCAAATTTTCAAAATCGGGAAATTGCTGGAAATATCGGTTTTGGGATCCCCTGATGTCAAAAAAGTGATTTTTAGCCCATGGTCTTTTTTTTTTCTTATTATTATTATTTTTTTTTTTAAGAGGTTTGACAGAGGGACTGTAACTGCTATGGTCTTATCGTCCCCAAATCGAAGAGAGAAGGAAGACAGGATAGGAGAAAGCCAGCCGTTCCGA
>NW_007393432.1:0-1120 GCF_000475195.1 Diaphorina citri | reverse complement strand
TCTCTCTCTGAGAGAGAGAGAGAGAGAGAGAGAGAGAGAGAGAGAGAGAGAGAGAGAGAGAGAGAGGACACATGAACGTGTTCACCTGTTCACTGTGTGAACGCATATGAATGATTTTCTGTGTCAAGGTAAAAGAAGAACATATTTTTAACAATAAAGAATTAGGTTAATGTATCTCTATAGAAGATGGGTACAAATATTGGGAAGAATGTTTAGAAAATGAAAAGAAGAAGAAGTATAAATAAGGTAAGGTTGGTACCTAAGGTACCTAAGTATCTAAGTATGTATGTACCTAGGTAAGTAATTATTTATTACAAAATCACCTAGGTACTCGATTATTTTCTTCTATTCTCTGATCGATTTCTGAGAAAGAATAGGTATCTCTCTCTCTCTCTTACACCCTCTCTCTAATTCTTCCCTTTAACCCTTTATCTCCTTGTTCTTAAAAAAAGAAGAAGAAGAAGAAGAAGAAGAAAAAAAAAGAAAAAAAAAAAAGATCTGAACACCTGTTGGAAAGCAACTAATTTGAGTCTCGAGAAAATATAAATTGAAAGTTTATTTGCAGTTATTTCCATTAATTTCTATTCCATTCCATGAGAATTTAATAAAAATTACGAGGAGATTCCTGGAAAAATAATACGCAAGTAATGAAAGAAAGAGCAAAAAATACAATTTAATATTGAGTAAATATTATATGCAAGTGGGATGAACCCTCTCTCTCTCTCTCTCTCTCTCTCTCGTAGAGAAAAATGAAACGCATAAAATCCTGTAAAAGGAGGAAAGGAGAAGAACGGGGGGATAGGAGAGAAATAGTGATAGGGGAAGGTAGGAAGAGGGAGAGAATCCTTGTCCCCTCTCGATGTTACTAATTTACGTGTTATTTTTTCCCCTCTTCCTTCAAAATTTCCCTTTTCTCGTACTTTTTTCCCTCTCCTCTCCATCTTTTCTCCCTGCACACTCCATAATAAATTTCCCTCCTCTCCGAACACCTGTGTGCTTTTACCCTAGTTTTTACACGCTCTTCAGAATTCCCCCTCTCCCTTTCTTTTTTCCCTCGGGGGTGGGGGGGGAGGAGTAAAATTTCCCGCATAAATTTCTCCGATACATCTTTCTCCTTCGG
>NW_007393431.1:0-1120 GCF_000475195.1 Diaphorina citri | reverse complement strand
TTGCAAGCCAATTCCCATCAGATGTGGCATAGCCCCTGACCTTTCAGAACAATAAGATCAAATGACTATTCGCTGTATCTAGCTGTAAAGGGTACCTATCTACCTATATTACGAGCCGATATATCAGCATTTTATTACCTTGATGCATTCTTTCTCATCCCAACCTTTTAACAAGGCTCGAGGTTTGACCTTGATAAAGATGACAAATATCC
The DNA here is from genome assembly GCF_000475195.1 of Diaphorina citri. Classification (NCBI taxonomy): domain Eukaryota; kingdom Metazoa; phylum Arthropoda; class Insecta; order Hemiptera; family Psyllidae; genus Diaphorina; species Diaphorina citri. The sequence goes on along the minus strand of NW_007393431.1, from coordinate 908 downwards.
AAGTCTAATAATAGATAATGTGATGTAGAAAATTTATTTGTATTATTGAGATAAGATTATTTAGAATGAGATTAGAAGAAGATAGATTAAGATTATTTTAAGATATTAGAGATAAGAGAAGATAAGATAAGATAGAAGATTACAGAGATAAGAATATTTTTACAATGATCAAGATTAAGATAAGATTATTTATTAATAGAAGATTACAGAGATAAGATTATTTTTACAATGGTACAAGTTACAAGGATCTGTAATTGGTCGAAAAAAGTATAAAGACCAAGGTTAGAGTCGACAATTTTTAAGATTGGATTTAGTTATACATACTCGTAAGTTTGTGTTGTCTGCCTATTACTTTCTATTACTATAGTTATAGCGAAGCTATACTAGTAATGAGAAAGTTTAGTATTGTTTCAGGCTAGTATCCTCCCTGTTTAAAGTCCCCCCGCCAGACCAACTTATAGCTCCATAATAATATATAGGTAGAATATTTATCGACCGTGCAATCCACTTGACCCCGAAACTCGGTTTAAGTTTTTTTTTTTTTAATGTGTTTTATTTAAAGAGGGTTTAAGTTTAAGTAAGCTGATTTGAATTCAGATTAAGCCAAACTCTTGGATTAAACACATAAACTATGGACATGTACAGAGACATGCGTCCTATAGTATAAATCAGGACTTCTCAAACTATGTACATATTCCAACTCACTTTGAGTAATCGCGGGTGAAGGACAGACATTCTTAGAGACAAACTGAAGAGGAGGCAAAAACTCACAATCGGCTATAGGCTATAGCGCCCCCAAATTCAGTGTCGTGGAAGTATTAGTGATACACTGGAACAGTGGTCCCTAAAATTGAGCAAAAAAAAAAAAAAAAAGGAAAAAAAATGCTCCTATTCTTCAACTTCTCTCT
>NW_007393430.1:0-1120 GCF_000475195.1 Diaphorina citri | reverse complement strand
AAAAAAAAAAACGTCCCTCCCTTGCCCCCAGCAATATTTACTGATAATACAAAAGTTTAGTGCACCAGACCATGTAGCAAAGTTTGAAACATTCTAGCTACTTACCAATGGCGCCTGTCTTCACAGGGGAACTAAAGTTCAAACGTTTTCACAATAACAATAATAAAGGAAGGATGGGCTAAAAATGGCCGAGTTAATTTTTTTTTTTTTTTCGCAGGAGAGGATATCTAGATACTCCTGGTTTTGAGTTATGTAGGAAGGATACGTGGGGGAAACTTTGTAGGAGGAAAGACTTTGTCTATTAATACCTAATTACTGTAGTTCCAGTGTTTCATACATAAATTGGTACCTAGGTAATTGTGCTTATTCTGTCTGGCCATGTCAAGTTATTTGAGGAAGTTTTAACCTAGGCGAACTCATCAAGTAAGATTCGCAACCCTAGTTAGCTTGGAGGGTAGCGCGTCTGTCTTGTAAGCGCTAGGTCGCGGGTTCAATTCCTGCCAGGGATGATTTTATCCTGAACGGATCAAATTTAAAATTCAGAGTAAAAACTTTCTCCTATCCTGTCTTCGTTCTCTCTTCGATTTCAAGACAATTAGACCTTAAGAAGTTAAGAACCCATTGAAAAAAAGCTCAAGCTGAACTAAACAGACTATAAGGTACTTGGCGAACCGGCTAGGTGGAAGAGCTGTAAGATTTCATACTCGTTGCGAGGCCAATATGTGTTTTTTTTTTTTTTTTTTTTTATTTTTTATTTTACATCCTATGTTCTTCTCTATGGGGAATGTTTGAAGATAATTTTTTGAGTGTGGGTCCCCTGCGTTTCGTTGTCTGAAATTCCGAGCACAAAACATCTACAGAACCAGATTATACAAAAACTAATCTTTCTTTTTCATAAGCTTTTTAGCTCTAGAAAGTTGTGTGATATTCTGACAAGATTTTTTTTCTGTCCAAAGCGGACACCGTGGTAAGTTATTAGGCAATTAGGTAGATATCGTAAGTAAAAATAAAGTTCTGGCAAATGTTACAGACACCTAATTTGCCTAATTAAAAATGTTTAGTGTAAAAATGGAAGTTTACAAAATCTCTCTTTCTTTCTCTATTTCTCCTTTCCTCTTTC
>NW_007393429.1:0-1120 GCF_000475195.1 Diaphorina citri | reverse complement strand
CGTATAGGATCGTTAAAAACTAGGTTGGCTATTCTTTTTTTTTTTTTACTTCTGCCCCAGGCCTGGGGCCAAATGGGTACGGATGTAGTCCCCGTGTACGGCCCTGACGAGGGCTCAAGAACAAAATGCATCAGGCAAAAATCTTCACAAACATCAAAAGCGTAAAAGAGGATCTTTCTCAAGTTTGCCATAATATTCAATTTGGTTGTCTGTCCCCTTTGATCTTGTCTCTTCTTTTGGGGGGATTTTCTCGAAATGGATTTTTTTCTTCTTCTTCTTCTTCTTCTTCTTCTTTTTCTTTCTTTTTCTTCTCCTTCTTCTTCCCCTTCTTCGTCTTCTTTTTCCCCTTCTTCGTCTTCTTTTTCTCCTCCTTCTCTTCTTTGTCCCTCTCTTTCTTCTTCACTCCTTCGTCTCCTTTTTATTTCCCTTCTTTTTCTTTTGTCTCTTCTTCCCCTTCTTCGTCTTCTTTTTCTCCTTCTTTTCTCTTCTTTGTCCCCCTCTTTCTTCTTCGCTCCTTCGTCTCCTTTTTATTTTCCTTCTTTTTCTTTTGTCTCTTCTTCCCCTTCTTCGTCTTCTTTTTCTCCTTCTTTTCTCTTCTTTGTCCCCCTCTTTCTTCTTCGCTCCTTCGTCTCCTTTTTATTTTCCTTCTTTTTCTTTTGTCTCTTCTTCCCCTTCTTCGTCTTCTTTTTCTCCTTCTTTTCTCTTCTTTGTCCCCCTCTTTCTTCTTCGCTCCTTCGTCTCCTTTTTATTTTCCTTCTTTTTCTTTTGTCTCTTCTTCCCCTTCTTCGTCTTCTTTTTCTCCTTCTTTTCTCTTCTTTGTCCCTCTCTTTCTTCTTCACTCCTTCGTCTCCTTTTTATTTCCCTTCTTTTTCTTTTGTCTCTTCTTCCCCTTCTTCGTCTTCTTTTTCTCCTTCTTTTCTCTTCTTTGTCCCCCTCTTTCTTCTTCGCTCCTTCGTCGCCTTTTTATTTCCCTTCTTTTTCTTTTGTCTCTTCTTCCCCTTCTTCGTCTTCTTTTTCTCCTTCTTTTCTCTTCTTTGTCCCCCTCTTTCTTCTTCACTCCTTCGTCTCCTTTTTATTTCCCTTCTTTTTCTTTTGTCTCTTCTTCCCCTTCTTCGTCTTC
>NW_007393428.1:0-1120 GCF_000475195.1 Diaphorina citri | reverse complement strand
AGGAAAATTTTCACGATATTTTTGCACTTTTGTTAACAAGTCCGTCTTTTTTCTCACCTTTTTTAAGTGGGTAGGTATTCTTTAAGTAAATTCCTTGTTAGATTCGCTCGCACTTTTTCCAACCTTGTCGTCGGGATGAACTACTTGAGACTGTCTTTAGTTTGTCGAGTTCCTCAATATCTTGTACACTCTCCAGAAATAGTTTGGAATTTTTTTCTTCCTCGCGGGGAATTTGACGGTCGGATTTTTTCTTTACGTTATTGTTCTCTACGTTTAGGTTTCTTCCTAGAATTAGTTTGAGCTGTTCAAGATCTGATTGGGAACTGATTCAACTGATCTGTATTTGTCACTTTGTTCTCGGACTCTCGTTTGGCCATGCATGTGGATTTTTCTTCTACCTCTTCTTGGACGTAAGACTGGTTGAAAAGCCGGTTTTTCCTCTCTTGTTCTTCGGGTTTTCTTTTTTTTTCTGCATTTACGTTATTATTTTTTTCTTTCTGTACCTAGGTAGGTATTTATCATGTATTTTTTCCAATTGCTCACCGCCTTCTGATATTATTATTGAAGTATTTTTCTCTCATTGCTTGTTTCTACTAATACTCCACGAGACTTTGTTATGTAAGCTGGAATATTTTTTCCTCCCTGTTGCACATTCTTTGTTGTTATTAAGTGTTTTGTTGTCATAGGTATGTTTTTGTTATGGTTTAGGGTGATTTTGGTTTCCAACAGTAAAGTTGATGTTTTCAACTTTTTGGTTCAAATGAGAGATAAGACCATGGCTGTGGTACCTTTAGCATGGTCTTTCTTCTTTTTCACAGAACTTATTTACCTATTTATGTACGTAGGTATTTACTCGCTGATCAGTAGGGCCATGTGTGAATATTTTTACATACCTACCTATCTATTATCTAATACCTATGTAGATCGTACGAGTTCCAATATTCTTTGAAAATTTCTCATCTTTGAGTTTGAGTTTCAAACCTGTTTTTTTTTTTCTTCTTTTTTTAGACATTTTTTTCCTACCTCTTTTCGGCTTTACCCACTCATCAAACTTTGCCTGTCAAGTAAACTTAATATCAAGTCTCGAGTTATTACTTATTAATATTAGCATTTTCCAAGT
>NW_007393427.1:0-1120 GCF_000475195.1 Diaphorina citri | reverse complement strand
TAGGTCACGTGGAAACTCATATGTACATCCTTCCTTCTCTCTTCCTCTCATTGGTTTTCCTTAATTTTCTCTCTCTCTATCTCTCTCACATTTTCTTTCGCTAGTACCTAGTTAACTCTATCTCTCTCACTTTCTCCTGCTTATAGTTAACTTTTTCTCTCTATATATGTATTTTCCCCTTATGTTTTTTTCTTTTTCCCTCTTTCTCTCTCCCTGTGTCGCTCACACTTTCTTCCGTTTGTACTTGCTCTCTCTCTCTCTCTCTCCGATAGTTCTATGTTTCTGTCTTTCTCTACTTCTTATTCTCTCTCCTTCCCTTTGCCTCTTTCTCCTTAAAGAGTTACTTTCTCTCCTGGTTTTCCTTTTCTCTCTCTCTCTATTTTTTTATAGTTACTCTTTTTATCTTGCCTAGCGCTTACAAGGCAGACGCGCTGCCAACCAAGCTAACTAGGCTGAGCTTAAATCTACACCAATAAATCTTATAAAATAACTTGGACACGAACCACCAAATCCTGAGTCCACCAGGCTAACCACTACACAAGTAAGGTTGATTGAAAAAGAAGAAGAAGAAGAAGAAGGAGGAGGAGAAGAAGAAGAAGAAAAAGAAGAAGAAGAAAAAAAAGAAGGAGAAGAAGAAGAAGAAAATAGTTACTCTTTTTATCTTCCTTTTATGATGTTCCTTCCTCTATCTCTTTCCCTTCCTCAATCTTATTCCCTTTTCTTCTTCTTCATATTATTGGGAATAAATGGACTTCACATTAGGTAGGTACTTTTCAGTCTTATTGCAATATAAAAGAAACGATGACATCTCCACTAATACTTATTGTTGTGCACATTGCATACTCAAATAGTTATACGGCGTTCAAGGAAATTCTCGTTTCCCGAAAGGTAATTATAATTTTCTTTTAATTAACCCCTCATCTGCCCCCTTCCTCTTCCTGAGGGGGCAAAAATCTACGATGGGGCAAAGTTGAGTGAATTTTTTTCGAAAAATACTTTTTATTGAGGAAGGAAGATTTTTTTTTCTTTCCTTCCAATTTTTCTTCTTCCCCTCTTTTTGTGCTCGAAATGAAACGGTTTGTAGAAAGTGCATTTTTTTTTTTACTTTTTTTGGTAGGTA
>NW_007393426.1:9267-11209 GCF_000475195.1 Diaphorina citri | reverse complement strand
CCGTTGAAATATTTGCAATCGAAAAACTAGTGCAAATTTTCGTCGATGGTGGGATTCGAACCCGGGACCTTCTGCATTTGAACCTGGGGCGTTACCACTGGGCTAACCGTGTATTATTATCTTGTTCTTCAGTGTGCCTGATCATTATAAGCTGAATCCCGGCGCTGTGGAGGCTATAGCTGAACAACCTGGCTCTCCCAACCATATCATTGTGGGATATAGCAAGGGTCTTGTGGTACTTTGGGATAGAACTACCAACACTGCAAACCAGGTAAATACCTTATGTACACTGCACAGACGGGATCGGCGTTTTTTGTCAGCCTTTTAATCAGCCGTAGCTAGGGTGATTGATTGCTTTGGGCTGACATTTGGTTTTGGCTACAAATTTTAAGAGTGGATGCCCTTTGCACTCAACCTTTGTTATTTCTTTAGCAAGGGAAATTCAGGCTACTCCCTGTTTAACGTCCCCCCAGCCAGACCAAGATCCAAATACCAACCACACGCAACTTTGCTTAACTTCCGTAATCCACTGGTGCATTCAGTGTTATCGTCGCTGGCTTTTGACCTTTTTCAAAACACATTTTTTGAGTTTTAACCTCAGATTTGATTCTTCACAACTTTTTACGTAGGAATCGACCTTTTATATTCATAAATTTTACCTTTTACCTATATGCAACAGTTCAATTATTCTATTCCCTTCGTTTTCCAGATATCTACAATGAACATCGTATCGGATCGGGACAGTTTCGTGTGGAAAGGTCACGCCCGCCTCAGCGTAAAACATACAGGAGACAGCAAGGATAAAGAGCCAAGTAAGGCGCTCCTCAAGAGTGTATCCCCTGGCTTTCAACCCACCTGTCTGGTACAGCTACATCCACCCGCTGCAGTTACCTCTCTGGTACTACATACTGAGTGGGGTGAGTACTAGGCTAGGCTAGGCTAGGCAGCAAGGATAAGGAGTCAAGTAAGGCGCTCCTCAAAAGTTTATCCCCTAGAGTGGGGTAAGTACTAGCTCCATGAGTAAAAAGTCCTGAGTTCGATCACTTTTCGAACTGCCAAAGTCTCAAGCCTAAAAGCTGAAAATTCACAATTTTCAGACGTACTACAGGGTGGATATGCTGCGACACAGACCCATGAAACTAAGTCTAGCATTAGCAGGTGTTTCTTTGCTATATGAATACAAAAAGGCTGTGGAATATAACCTTTTTTTTATCACTTTATTTGTCATATAAAACTGATGACCAACCTCACTGGTGTAGTGGCTAGCACGGTGGACTTTGGATGTCGAGGTCAGTGGTTCGAGTCCAAGTCAAGTCATAAAATTTAGTGTAGTTTATCGATCGGGGAACGACGTTTGTGACAAGCATTTACCTATGCTTAACATAATTAAAATTTCTTAATACTGATGAAATTTTTTGGTACTAAAGAGTTTAATGCTCTGTGTTTCAGGAGTGGCAGTGGCAGGTACTGCTCACGGTTTGGCAGTATTCGATATTGTACGTCTTGTACCTATCTGTGTCAAATGTACCCTGAATCCTAGTGGTAAGTATTTGCCAGAAACTTTTTTTTTAGGGACTGTAAAAGTAAAAACGGATGTCTTATAGTTCCGAAATAGAAGAGAGAAGGAGGACAGATTAGTAAAAAACCAGCTGTTTCGAGAACGAATCTTATCGGTTTAGAACAAAGTTGTTTTCAAATGTCAAGGAACTTGACCACTAGGCCGTTCTTCGCCCCAGGCGTTAACCAAACCTGTGACCTAGCTAGCGTTTACAGGGTAGGCGCCCTATCTACCAAGCTAACAGGCGTGAATTTGTTTGGTTTCAGATATAACTTCCGGCGATGCGCCAATATCGCGGCGTAAATCCTTCAAGAAATCGCTGCGTGAATCATTCAGACGATTGCGTAAAGGTCGCAGCGTGAGACATCCGGACCCCAACAAGAA
>NW_007393426.1:0-1179 GCF_000475195.1 Diaphorina citri | reverse complement strand
GTTTATTTTCAGACCTACATCAGTTCTCAGCAGATAGAAAGCCTGTGTTGGGACTCGGAAGGGACCAAGTTCATATCTTCGCATAACGACGGCAGTTTCACGTACTGGGATACAAGCAAGCCTAGTCACGTCACGGAACCGACCACCCTGTATGGACCATTCCCATGTAAACCCATCCATAAGCTACTGTGGAGGATATCGCCTAACCCACCCCAGTGAGTATTAACCCACCCAGTATAATTTTCACGTTATTTTGCTGTGTTCTTGATTCAAAAGTAAATTTGAAAGCATTGAAAATAAAAAATATTTTTATCTTAGCCCTTATCGTCCCGAAATCGAAGACAGAAGGAAGACAGGATAGGAGAAAGCCAGCCGTTCCGAGAACGAACATTATCCCATCAGGATAAAATGCGCCCCAGGCGGGAATCGAACCCGCGGCCTAGCGCTTACAAGGCAGACGCACTATTAACTAAGCTAACCAGGCTGGCTCCATAAAGTTTGAATAATGCAGAAAACTCTAATCCTGAGGAACGCGAACTTGGTTGAGGTTTATTAAAATTTGTGCTCTTAATTAATATCAGAATAGCCGAATAGCAGCCAAACAGAATATTTCTCGATCTTCGTCCCAGGGAGACTTTTCATCTACAGTCTGTCATACCCTCTATCGTCACTTCACTTTACATGTATGATGGTTTATGCGCTTTGCTCTCTGCTCCGCTCTGTTTTTAGCCATGGGCCAATAAATCCTCAGGGGATTGTACCTCGTCCATCTCAATTATAGCAGATGTTTTATAAAGCTGATGTATCATGGTAATATCCGAAATGCATCGATTGATTACATGAAAATTGTTTGTTTTTATTAATGACGAAGAAAATCATTGGATCTAAAAATCTAAATTTGCTTTGTGTTTCAGGAGTGGCAGTAGCAGGTACTGCTCACGGTTTGGCAGTATTCGATATTGTACGTCATGCACCTATCTGTGTCAAATGTACCCTGAATCCTAGTGGTAAGTATTTGCCAGAAACTTTTTTTTAGGAACTGTAAAAGTAAAAACGGATAGTCCCGAAATCGAAGAGAGAAGGAGGACAGGTTATTAAAAAACCAGCCGTTTCGAGAACGAATCTTATCGGTTTAGAACAAAGTTGTTTTCAAATGTCAAGGAGCTTGACCACTAGGCC
>NW_007393425.1:0-1120 GCF_000475195.1 Diaphorina citri | reverse complement strand
CCATGTCAAGGTTTGATTCAAAATTCTTAGAAATCTGCATGCGTAGGTATTGTCTTCGGTAGAAAGGATGAAGATCTTCTGAGTAGTGTGTTGAATATAAATGGGATATTTGCAGGATTTACCATTAACATATCCTGGAAATTGGCACTTCCTTTCCACATATATTGGCTGGTACAACTTACTTACTTACTTACACATTGGTAAGTTATAAGCATGAATCGGAATGATTGCTACTGACAAAGTAGCACATGAAAAGAATTGAGGTGTAAATATATATTATGTGAATGTAATTCATAATTCAGTAGAAAGGATGAAGATCTTCTGAGTAGTGTGTTGAATATAAATGGGATATTTGCAGGATTTACCATTAACATATCCTGGAAATTGGCATTTCCTTTCCAAATATATTGGCTGGTACAACTTACTTACACATTGGTAAGTTACTTATAAGCATGAATCGAAATGATCACTACTGACAAAGTAGCACATGAAAAGAATTGGGGTGTAAATATATTTTATGTGAATGTAATTCATAATTCAGCCCTTACCCTTACAATGTAGGTACTTGGGTAAAATTATAAAGAATTCTACAAATTCTACTTGGATTTTCCATTCTGTAAGAGTAGTTACCTAGTTAACGTAACATGTAAATATTTGAGACTAAAATATTCTGAAAATAATCACACTGCACTGTAAGAGTAGTTAACGTAACATGTAAATATTTGAGACTAAAATATTCTGAAAATAATCACACTGCATAAAAATGTATTTGGGTCACTTAAGTACTTAAGTAAATGTAATGTTTAGCTAAAGCTTGATAAATGTTAGGTAAAATACCATTTACATTTTTTGATTACCTAACTACTTATTTACTTAAGTAATGCAGAAAACCCCAACCAAAGTAACTACTTATAATGGTTGTTTAACATAAAACTTGCCAAAATGAGAATGGGGTCCTGGGGCTTGAAGTCTCTAGCTCTTACTGTTTTTTATAGGTAAGTAGGTACTTAGACCCCTAAGTTCCAACCTCAGTGGTGCAGTTGTTAGCACGGTGGACTTTGAATCTGGAGGTTGGTGGTTCGAGTCCAAGTCAAGTCATAAAATTTAGCGTAGTATATTA
>NW_007393424.1:0-1120 GCF_000475195.1 Diaphorina citri | reverse complement strand
TTTTGGGGGATTTTATTAAGTTAAATAAAATATTATATTAAATAAAATAGGTAGGTATATAGGATATAGGTAAATACTGATTTTCTCCAAGATCGAAAAATTCCCGGAGGGACGGGCCCCGCTTGTTTCAAGGGTGTGACTCTTGGCAGTCTTGTTTTTGGATGAGGTTAATGTAAGGAGGCGGATAGCTTGTCGCCAAATGGAGGGTAAAAGCCCCGTCACTAAAAACCTTAACAGATTTAGTCGGTATTAGGCGGGTAGTTTGTCGTCGAGCTTTCAAACATAAAGCACACAGTCTTCACAGTACCTACTATATTCTAGATCTAGATAACGTAGATATAAACACACCCCATATATGATACCGTCAGGAGGCAACATAGGTACAAGGATCAAGAGTCAGGACTGGGGAAAATGAGGGGAAGAAAGGGAGAGGCGCATTTTAAAAAAGGTAACTTATTCACGACCACGAAACACTAATTATTATTCCGAGGAGAAATTCTCCCCCCTCCTCTCTCTCTGGTAACTTATTCACGACCACGAAACACTAATTATTATTCCGAGGAGAAATTCTCCCCCCCCTCCTCCTTCTCCTCTCTCTCTCTCTTCTATCTGTGTTTGATCAGGCGGCTGAATAACGCGTGCCCCCCCGCGGATATAAATTACCCCCTCCCTACCCTTCAGGGGGGGAGGGTTGAACATAGATACATGGCAAAGTATGTCTATGTACATGGTTATGTCGGCAGATATGTCTGTGATAGGATGATAAAAGTTCCATGGTTCCCATCAGGTCCTGTCCCAGGATCTTATTGAAAGGGGGCCCAAGAGTCCAAACAGTAATGTATAGGGGGGTGGATGCTCCTAATTCACCCCCCTGTACATATGAAGAGTCAGAAAAACGAACGAAATACAAACGACAACATAGAATCTCGCTGTTTCCCAAATCTCTCTTCGTAGCAAGTTTGAAAATTTCAGAAACATTAAAAACAACAACAACAATGATACTGAAAACGTTCGCACATTATGCAGATTGAAATTCATAGACCATAGCAGAAATAAAAACAAAATCACGAGGAGAAACAATTGAAAATATTAAAATAGACAAAAAAAAAAAAAAAAACTC
>NW_007393423.1:0-1120 GCF_000475195.1 Diaphorina citri | reverse complement strand
CCTTCTCTCTTCGATTTCGGGACGATAAGACCATAGCAGTTACAGTTCCCTCTGTCAAACCTCTCAAAAAAAAAAAAATCCACCCCTGGTGGAATTCGAACCCGCAACCTAGCGCTTACAAACGCACTGCCTTCCAAGCTAACTAGGCTGGCCTAATAGAGTTCGAACTAGGTACAACACTGTCATATTAAAGCAGTTTTCAACTTGTGTTCCAAGAACAGTTGATAAGAGCCTAATGTCTAAGAGCAAAAGATAAAGTCCAATGTTCAAAGAACGCGAGATAGATAAGACATACCTACGTATATTACACCAGAACATAAAATACTGATTTATGCTGAGAACAGGTTGACAGAAAAACCTCAAAAAACACATGTCAAGATTTACTGATTTATGCTAAAAACAGGATGACAGAAAAACCTCAAAAACATAAATGTCAACTTTCTGGCATGACATTTCCAAGCAAATTCGCCTCCTTCTCCTCCTCCAAAGTAACTCACGTTCTAAGAAGACATTACGTTTGGTCACGTAGCTTCAACACGTGCTGGTAACGATAAAGGCACTCGTCCAGTAAGTGGGAGGTTGCGGGTTCGAATCAAAAACCCATGTCAAGTTCTGTCATGGAATTTCTCATGAAACATTTGTCTTTTCTTGAAAACATTACGTTCAGTCACGTATTCCAAGCCCTGACACGTGTAATATACACCATTCTCTACATTTAGTAGCTCCTAATGTTTACTGATAAGTGGACTCGTCCACTAAGTGGGAGGTTGCGGGTTCGAGACTAAAAGACATGTCAAGTTTTTGGTACCTATGACATTTGCAGTAAAGTTACTGACAATCTTTGAAGACATTACTGTAGACTCCAATGAGGATACAAAAGAAAAATACATAGCTACTAGCTATTAACTAGTGTACAAAGGTATAGTATGTAGAAAACAAGGTTGAGAATATGCTTAGACTCATTTCGTTCAATTAGGTAAACAAGTAGGTACTTAGTATTTCAAAGAGAGCTGTATTTTCTGCCACCTACTGCAAGTTCCAAAGTCAATATTGCATCTAATGAAGCAACGTAGTTGATGTATGACGTACATAGTACATATTCTATTTTACATCAGGGCCG
>NW_007393422.1:0-1120 GCF_000475195.1 Diaphorina citri | reverse complement strand
TAATAATTTTGGTATTGAGTTGGATCAAGATAGTACAATGTAGGATAACAATCGATACCGATGTTTCCTGTTGATCTTCTTACCCTGCAGCACGGATCTTATTAATAACAATTTTAAACGGAATCCTTTCAGTTCTTTCCCAAAATGTTTATAGGAATGAATGTTATCGTAAAAACCGAAATCGATTGGCAAAGAAAGAGCAATTTTGTTATCAAGGAGACCAAAAGCTGGATTATTGTCCAGTAAACGAGTAAACCAGCTATTAAGGGAAAAGCTAACATTGCCAACATGTTAGTTTTATCTAATGTAACATTTTGAGCTCAAAATCAAACAGTAATTAATTTCGCTCTAAACAATCTTCAAATGAAAAAGAGAATTGAAAGGACCGAAGTTTAGGAAATAAGTCAATCCTTATGTTATAAAAGCACAATACTTCTTATCCTATTTACCTAAAAATAAATTTGGCTATACTTACTATAGTAATACCTACACTAGTAGTGAAAGTATCAACGGAACTTATCAAAAAAGGAACATTTGTAAAAAAACAATAAATTACAAGAAAACTATGTTTGTTTGGACCTTGTTTTTATGATGGTTGTCCCCGAATGACCTCTTTCGTTCCAGACCATTCGACTTTGTGTCCTCTTCGCTCCCATGTCCCCAGATATATGTATTGTCCACGAAGATGGGGCTTCAACATCAACGGCATTTCTAAATTTTTTCATATTGACCTTTTGTTCTAAGGTAGTTTGGTGAAATTATACTTCTAATGTTAATAGCCTAGGTCAAAGAGCCTATTTCTTCGATTAAAGAACTCATCAGATTATGCCTCTGGCAGTATGCCAAATTTCTTGAAATTGACGAAGTTTCAATTTTCAATTCAAATTTTGTTTCAAAATGTCTTCCGTGAGGATTAGTTTTACTTAAATAATTGAAGATCAGAGAGAGGTTGAGTTATTTTAGTTCTATTGGTTCTTGTGGAGCACATCTTTGCTTTGAGCGAGATGAACAGTGAAGGATTTCAAAAAGCAAACGTTACGCAGTTGTCAGACAGAATTAAATGTATTATTGTTTCCACTCTAAAATGCCTTACAATTAACCGCTTTTTGTCTAACCTAGA
>NW_007393421.1:0-1120 GCF_000475195.1 Diaphorina citri | reverse complement strand
ATTTACCAACCCCCATTACCTGCTTACATGCCATTATGGGGTATGAGCCCAAGATTTCCCTCAACTTACTACCATCATCGAATGCTCTACCTGTATTTTTTTACACGCCACATTGGGATTTGAACCCACCCTATTCTAAAATATTAAACCTATTTGGAAACTCAGGGCAAAATTGAAACTGTTTGGAAAAAAACCATCAGCCACGACCCACGACCAACGTAATTCTTACTGGACCAACTTTCACCATTTCTCTACACGATTCCTGGGGTTTGAACCCAGTACTTTCCTAATAAAAAACCAACTTTCAACATGTCTCTACACGACTCCTGGGGTTCGAACCCAGTACTTTCCTAATAAAAAAAAACAACTTTCACTATCTCTGCACACAATTCCTGGGGTTTGAACCCAGTAATTTCCTAATAAAAAAAACAACTTTCACTGTGTCTCTACACGATTCCTGGGGTTTGAACCCAGTACTTTCCTAATAAAAGCCTATTCAACTGGAAAAACATCACAATTCCCATTTCCAAGATAATAATTCCTCGTCAGGGGATCGAACCCTGCAACTTAAAAATACCTATTATTTCTTACATACCACACTGATGGGGTATGAGCCCATCTTGTACTACTTACTTCCTAATATTACATGAAAAAAAAAAACAGGTTTAATATCGTCAAAATGTGCTAAAGGTATTTTATATTACATTTTGAACTTATATTAAAGCCTGTTTTACTAAATTTTATTTATTTATATGAAAATACGTGCCACATTGGTGGGGTGTGAGCCCATGTTGTAAAGACCACGTGTTACTTAGGTACTAGGTATCTAATATTACATGCCACTAGCCCATCTAGTAAAGACCACTTATAAAAACCACTTACTATTTAATTTCTGAAATAATTAAGGAAATCTACTTAAAATTACTTAATTTGATCATTAATTACCTACTTCACTCAATTTTATATGCCACGTGGCGGACCACGCCCATTATATTAGGACTACGTGCTATTCAATTTTCCATTTTCCCCATAACTAATGTCCTAATTTCCCATTTTCCCCATAACTATAGTTACCCTTTAGATCTCTACTCCTACAAGCCATCCCTGGACGAAGGCATTT
>NW_007393420.1:0-1120 GCF_000475195.1 Diaphorina citri | reverse complement strand
ACAACAATAAATCGTCGTGTTCTGCTCATAATGGTTCACTTGATCTTGATGATGATTCTCCTGATAGTCAATCAAGCATTAGCATCCTTGATAATATTCGCCCAAGAAATGCATCTCATCATTTAAACAATGTTAAGAACGCCGCCCCCAGTACGTCAGCTCGCAAGTCAGGTAGTAGACGTCTTGACTTTTCCCCATCCAATGAATCAAATACCAGGGCTGGTTCCTCGGGGTCAACCGGTACCCTTTCCTATGATGTACTTCTGCTCAATGAGAAAATCAAGCATCTTGAATCACTCAATGAAGCGCTTGTCAACAAGATCAGTGACCTCATCTCTGGTAACAATACAACTAGTACTATCAATGGAAATTCGTCTAGCAATGTCCCTTTGGTAAAGAAGATTGAAAATTTATCTAACAATGCCTCTTTGTCAAACAAGAATGTCTTCTTTAACAGAATTTTTATATTTACTGACAGTATGGGTAGGAATATATCTCATTTCCTCAAAGAAAGAGTACCTAAATCAACCGAAGTTTTTTCTCTAGTAAAACCTGGTGCAAAGTTCAGTGATATTGTATCACCTATTCCTAGCTTCTGTTCTGATTTTACCAAGAATGATGTTATCATAGTAATGGGGGGTTCAAATGATTTTGAATCATGTGCACCTAATTCAGCTATAAATCTAAAGATCTCGAATCTGAATACTCTATCTTCTTGTACTAATATTATCCTACACAATGTACCTTATCGTTTTGATCAGAAAGCACACTTGAGTTCAAATATTTATGAAACTAATCAATCCTTTAAATTTAAATCCAAACACAACGAAAATTTTCACTATCTGGGTACTAATTCAACGCTAATGCGCTATCATTTTACTCGCCATGGGTTTCATTTAAACAAAAAAGGAAAAAAAGTTGTGGTGAATGAAATAATGAAATTGCTATTTGACCTTTCAAAACTTGTATGTAAAACTCTACCCTCTATTTCAGCCAAGCTCACTCACTCCAAATCTCAACCAGACCTTCTTATCCCCAGGAATACAACACCTCCACCTTGTCCAGCTAAGTCTCTTAGAAAGCTGAAAACCCCCTCTCAAGCCAAATCCCCTCAGAAATT
>NW_007393419.1:0-1120 GCF_000475195.1 Diaphorina citri | reverse complement strand
GGGAGAGAACAAATTAACTTTTGGATTGGGGGGATGGAAACCGAATATTTTTTTCCGAAAATGTCTCCCCTACCGACCTACCTATATATACGAGTATTAGTATGTATGTGTACCATGTACCTGAAACAATGTGTCGTTTTTTTAAGCTTTTTTTTTCGGATCTTAAAGACCTACTATACCTACAGCATTTATGTCGTATCGTAAACTCCCTTTTTGTGCAGCTTGAAGACCGCATTTTATTTCATGTTCCTTGAAGTTTTCAATATGGGCGATAAACTTATGAGTGGACCTTACTTCCTTTGTGGATTAACCTCACTTCCCCGATTTTTGGAAAGATGGAAAGACTTGTGCGGACCGCTTGTACCGGATCTAAAGGCATTTTCTTTCACAAGGGAAATAAAGGCGTGTTGGGAGTGTTGACTAAAAAAAGCTAATCGACTCCCTAAAACTTACTGAGTTTCTCTTTCTTCTTCTCCTTCCTCCTCCGCCTCCTAGTCCTCTTCTCTTGCTCTAGTAGACTGGAAATTTTGAAAAATTGGACTGGAAAACCGGGAAAAGTCAGGGAATTTTATTTTTCCATTTTGGTAGACACCCTGATACGAGTATCAGTATGTAGGTGTACCTGAAACAATGTGTCGTTTTTTAAGCTTTTTTTTCGGATCTTAAAGACCTACTACCTACAGCATTTATGTCATATCATATCGTAAACTCCCTTTTTGTGCACCTTGAAGACCCATTTTATTTCATTTTCCTTGAAGACCCAATGGGATGTTCTCAATATGGGCGATAAACTTATGAGTGGACCTTACTTCCTTTGATGTGTATTAACCTCACTTCACCGATTTTTGGAAAGATGGAAAGACTTGTGCGGACCGCTTGTACCGGATCTAAAGGCATTTTCTTTCACAAAGGGAAATAAAGGCGTGTTGGGAGTGTTGACTAAAAAAGCTAATCGACTCCCTAAAACTTACTGAGTTTCTCTTTCTTCTTCTCCCTCCTCCGCCTCCTACCCCTCTTCTCTTGCTCCTCCTGTTGTTGTTTGTACACATTTCTTTCAAAATAATTAGCTGTAGTTAATTTTGTCATCCGAGGCCATTTTTCTTCGTTTCGGGGAGACATA
>NW_007393418.1:0-1121 GCF_000475195.1 Diaphorina citri | reverse complement strand
GCATCCTTGTCACATTTGAAAGATACATACCGAATTTCAAGTCTCTATCTCTTACCGTTCTCGAGATATTTTGTTTACGGACAGACAGTCGGACACACACACGAACCAATGGCTGAAACTTTGGATTTAGGCTCTAGGCACCTCAAAACGTGTTTTGGCACTAAAAACTGACCATCGAAAATTTGACCCGATTACATTACTTTCCTTCCTATAGGATAAGGAAAGTAAAAATCATTGTCAGTTGAAGACATTTTTTATTTATTCATTTTGTATGCTCCAAATTTCTGTAGAAGAAAAATGAGGCTTGAAGGGGAGGGTGGGCCCTTGCCCTCCCCTCAATACTGTCCCGAAGACGGGATAGGAGAAAGGCAGCCGTTCCGAGAACGCAGCAGTTTGTTCTTTTTTCCTGAATGACTTCTTTTAATTATTTATTCATTTTGTATGCTCCAAATTTCTGTAGAAGAAAAATGAGGCTTGAAGGGGAGGGTGGGCCCTTGCCCTCCCCTCAATACGGTCCCGAAGACAGGATAGGAGAAAGGCAGCCGTTCCGAGAACGCAGCAGTTTATTCTTTTTTGCTGAATGACTGCTTTTAATAGGTACATTAGATATGTAGGTAAATCATTAAATGTATTTTCGAGTAATGTGTTTTTTCGATTGTTTTTCAGAATGGAAAACGGTGGCTACAGAAAGAAATCAAGAAGACGTTCAACAGTGAAGAGGAAATGTTGGGTCTATCTCTAGAAGAGTTGACTGAGAGCCTACTGAGTCTGCTCAAATCAAGCAAAACCAGTGATCAACTGCAGAACGAAGTAAGAGTGATTTTTTCCTCTCTTTTATATCTCCCTTATACAAGAGTTGACTGAGAGCCTACTGAGTCTGCTCAAATCAAGCAAAACCAGTGATCAACTGCAGAACGAAGTAAGAGTGATTTTTTCCTCACTGCGCTCGCCTTGCACGCGGGAGACCCGGGGTCGATTCCCGGCGGGTCAAGAAATTTGTATCATGCAAATGATTGATTCCGTGACTGGCTGTTGCGGGGCCTGCTCAGCCTCGTGAGGAAAATGAGTAGCTATGACATATAAATGCGCATAGCGACCGGTGCCAGCATGGTAGGTAAACA
>NW_007393417.1:0-1121 GCF_000475195.1 Diaphorina citri | reverse complement strand
TTGATAATTAAGACTGGAGAATTACCAATAAGCCAAAACTCTAACCAAAAAGCCAGAGCCAAAATTTTGTTTACAATCTGTACAGTTAGGTATAGTTGTTAACAATAGCATGGCATTCCATATCCATTACATCATTGGATTGTTGCCTACCTAGTATCTTTGTAGAGAATGATTATCACATTCTTATGGACAAACAGTACAAACACCTTACTTTATAAGGCAATAATTGGACAACCAGAGTCCAAGATGTAACAGTACAAGGACTTACCTTTCCTCTCACTAAACTAACATTCTTTGACCTAATTAAGGCCAATATTTGAACACACATAAAATATTTAAACACTGAAAAAAGAACGATAAACGTTTTCCTATAAACCTTGCATTTAGGAAGCTAGAAACCCAGCGGTACGAACCTTCCCGAAAGCACTCTGCAAAAGAACTGATAAAAAAAAAATGATAAAGATAAAAATTAAAAAAAATTTCAAAAGTTTGGAACAAATGATTACAAGGAGTTGAAGAACTAGTGGATAGGGATATGCGCTTGTGAAAAATGAAGCTTAGTAGATGCGTAGAAATTTTAACGGGGTGAAGCTAAAATAACTCCAACTCTCCAATGACTATTTTTTTAGATTTTGAATTACAAATTTATATTAATTTATTAGGTATTTATATTTTTTCGATTAGGTAGGTACATTATTTTTAAAAAACGACTGGAAATTCTGGAAAATAATAAAAAATCAAAAAATGTGGTCTCACTTTATGAAATCCACAGAGGTATCCGCAGTTGTTCTAACTCCTTGTTGATCAGAACAGGTTTGCAATTGTTAAAAATAAATGTTACTGACATAAAAAATAAATCGTACTCATCTCAAACTAAATTTTGTCCATAAATTGGAGTATTTGACACTGTAATAATCCTTTTAATTAGTTTTAATAATAATCAATTAACTTTATTAATGATTGGTATCCAAATGGATTTTATTTTCTTCAATCGGATTTTGTAATGTGGTTCCACAGTTGGCCACTTGTTTTTGATAAGGAAAGATAAAACAATGGCGCGAATTTGAATTTATTTGAAAAAGGCGGCAATGTAAAAATCGTAAGCACTGTGGAGTCAACAT
>NW_007393416.1:0-1121 GCF_000475195.1 Diaphorina citri | reverse complement strand
GAACGAAATTACCTACAATATTATGGGAAAACTTTGAACTACATCTTTCTGACTCCCCATGAGCTCACGTGACGTGATAGTAGTGTGTTTTTACGTTTAAGGTATATGGCAGACATTGCTTCTTTGTAACACCTAACAGCTCAGTGGTAAAGCGATGGACTCGTAAAGTGTTGAGTACCGTCATTTGAATTGCTATATAAAGACTAATCTTATAATAAACTAAAAATACATGCATCGGTTCGTTTCCCGTCCTAACTCCCTATACTTGTAGGGAGTTGAAGAGCGAGTTACATGTTTTAGGATCTGACTCACTGAGTAGTTCACTGAAAAGAGTAGTTCTTTTTATAACTCACTCACTCTTTAAACATGTAAAGAAGAAAAGGACGGGGAATATGAATCACACAAATTTCAAAAGCATCAAAAAGGTGAAATTAGAATATTGCTTGTAGCAACATAGGAAATGTCAACAAAAATTACCTAGTCTAAAGGAAAAGTCGCGTTTCCCTTTCGGAAACCGAGAGGGGGAAATATCCCTTTTGTAACTCGTTTCTCCCCTTTTGGCTTGATATACCTTATTATAAACTAGAAGAGAACCTGGTTTATCCTGCTCGAATAAGACCAAAGGTAGGAACACACTACTACAACGTCACGTGGGGCGTCATAGTAGAGTGGGAAAACTTTGAACTACATCTTTCTGACTCCCCATGAGCTCACGTGACGTAACGTGATAGTGTGTTTCTACCTTAAAAAGTATCTTTACCCCAGCAGTCTAAACAACGTCTCACGCATTTCAAGGGTATATGAGAGGAAGAGAAGGAAATTGTTTCGGTTTTCGAAAGGAAAACACAGCTCTAAGCGGCAAGCAACAAGATGCAAAAAAGAACAACAGCGAAAAAAAAATTGGACTTTACTTTCTCAATTTCTCCTCATCTGAAGGTCGTTCCCCTTCGTATGGTTTAGAACAGGCGCTATCACACCAAAAGAGGAGAAACGAGCTTGAGAAGAGGGAAATTCCGAAAAAGAAAATTTATAGCGAAAGAAATGTTGGTAATTTACCCAGTTCGGTTCTTTCGGTCGGTAGTCCGCTCACGGTGAATGAAGACTGAGGTGTTTTCGCTCTA
>NW_007393415.1:0-1121 GCF_000475195.1 Diaphorina citri | reverse complement strand
GGATGGGGGGGGGGGGAACAGGTAGGTACACAGGTATTTCTGGATTGTAGGATTAAAATGAAAGCAAGAAATAAAAATGGGAGTGAAAGAAGTCGTGAAAGTTGAAGAACATGCTATTTTTTTTAGTTCTCACCACTTTTGAATCTCTTTTTGGTACACAAATATGCTTGTAAAAGTAATAATTATTTGAGCTATCGATAGTATCGATCCTTTAAACAGTTTAAACCACACACTTAAAAAAAAAAAAAAAAAAAAAAAAAAAAAAAAAAAAAAAAACAGTAAAAAGATCAATATAACAATATTTATAACAATATTTTTTTACTACCCTTTTAATATAATATTATTATTTACGTATATTTACATAATACTTATCTCTAATTTGTTAAAAGTTAAAACCATTTAGATTTATTTTATAAATGTAGGAGTTAAACGTCACCATTTTAACCAACCAGCTGTCTCACTCCAAAATTGCGCTCCTTTGAAAGACATGAAGACTAAAATTATTTGAGTTGATATTTTGTTCGGAGATAGCTACAGAGCATGATAACAACTTTGTTCAAAAGTGGATACAGAGAAAGAAGGTTTTTCAAGTATCTCAGGATCACTTTCGCAATAATGTACCTTGACATTCTTTTGGAATCCAGGAACTGAAATTTTTAGTCAGAAAACATCGGTACCGCCCGGAAGTCACAGCACCTTCGGGTTGAGAATCAATGCTCTTAACCACACAACCACAGAAGTGGACAAAAGGTTGGACGCGTATTGTTTATTGCAAAGGATCATCTTCCATTATTCGTCCGGAAATAGGATGCCCCATCGTTTTCGCGTGGTAATAGATCCCCTGCTTACTCGAACTCCGAAATTCACACTGTGAGCAAGAAAATGGTTTCTCTCCCGTATGCGTTCGCACGTGGTTCTTCAAATGTTCGCTCTGGTTCGTCTTGTACGCACACATTGGCAAGAAAATGGTTTCTCTCCCGTATGCGTTCGCACGTGGTTCTTCAAATGTTCGCTCTGGTTCGTCTTGTACGCACACATTGTAAAAGTAGAAGACGAGCGGCTGCCGTCTTCAACTTCTTCAATATTCCAAGCAAACATTACTAATAGATGCACTAAACTTA
>NW_007393414.1:0-1121 GCF_000475195.1 Diaphorina citri | reverse complement strand
GAATGTGCAGAGCAGGATTCAGGTAGAGCAGAGTCCTTGGTTTCATCCAGAGGGTTCTCCCAGATAAAGATTTCATCTCCAGTAAGATGATATTGAGCATGAGAGGAGTTAGTAGATTCGAAGCCAGATTCTATGTCATCAGCGAGTTGTGGTTCAGGATCTTGCAGAACATTCCGGTTTAGATTCTCAAGCTCCAGACGTAGCTCCTGTGTAATACTGCAAGTCATTGGGAAATATTCACTCGAGTCATCATCTTCTGGAGAAGATTCCACAAGGAGTTTCACCTGAGAGTTCATAGATTCTATCTTCTTGACAAGATGGTCTTCTGCTTCTCGGATTTCTCTTTCTAAAGTATTGGGGGTCTTGCTAGGTACAGGATTAGCATTAGTATTTGGAGTCTTGTACACAGGGGGACTATCATTAGTATTCGGAGTATTTGACACAGAAGGATTCTTATGATTAGTCTTCTTGACAAGATGGTCTTCTGCTTCTCGGATTTCTCTTTCTAAAGTATTGGGGGTCTTGCTAGGTACAGGATTAGCATTAGTATTCGGAGTCTTGTACACAGAGGAACTATCATTAGTATTGGGAGTATTTGACACAGAAGGATTCTTATCATTATTATTTGGGGTCTTGGATACAAGAGGATTTTCATGAGTAGAGGAGGTCTTGTACACAGGAGATCTATCATTAGGAATCTTACTGGTGTCACTTGTGCTTGTATTGTCATTGTTGTGGTTCCTAACAGCATGGATATTTGAATTCCTCCTCTTCATTCCTTCTTCCTCATCACCATACTCTCTTCTGTTTCTCTCATCCAATGAGATCTGTTTATTGAGAACATGATTGTTTTCTCCATTACTCAATGCTATCTTCTTGCTAAAGTTAAGGAACTCATTCAAGTTCCTCACTATCTTGGTCGAGGTTGCCGCGGTCTGCATCTTGAGAGATCCTCTTCTATTGAGAACATGGTTTGCATATTCGGTTCCCTGCGAGTTTATCTTCTCCAAACTCTTGTGTATATTATCTTTGGTGAGTTGAGTAAACTTTTGTACCATGCTCTGCTGTGGAGATTGAGGACCAGAAGCACAACTCTTGAGAATTCCGTTCGTGCTGATGAT
>NW_007393413.1:0-1121 GCF_000475195.1 Diaphorina citri | reverse complement strand
CGGTAGAGGGAACTGTAACATTTTAATAGAGGGACCTGTAACAACGGAGGTCTTATCGGCCTGAAATTGAAGAAAAAAAAAGGGGGGCAGGATAATCCAGCCGTTTTTCCGAGAACAAGCCTTATCCTTTAGAATGAAGTTTGCCCCGGCCGGGAATCTAACCCGCAACCTAGTGCTTCTGTCGTACTCAAAAAGCCCACTCTGGGGCTCAGGGTGGATTTCACCAATATTTTTTCAGCTCTTGGAAGGCTTGTTTAGCTAACACTCTGTTCAGTTCCATTTGATTTGTATGGGCTTAAAGTTAACAGGCTGTTGGGGGTTAAAAAGTAGGTTGGTGAAACCTACCCTTTGGTGTAGGAGCAAACAGACCTACAGGTCGGGTTAAGCTTGTACGAATCTAGTGTAACTTTTCAATGTAACTAAGCTGGCTATTCGATTTAAATGTCCAATTTTTTTCAGCAGGGAATTCATACACAAAAAGCCCAGTTTTAGGCTTAGGTGTACGGGCAAACAGCCCTAAAGAATGGGTTGAGCTTACTTTTACGAATCTAGCAGGGAATGCCCCACAATGGCCACTTCTTCATTTGTTAAAAATTCCATCTTCAATGATACTGTATTCAGTACAAAAGTACGTTTTCCACCCCAAAAATTGACAAATAGCAAGACGTTTTACTATGCAAGCAGTAAAAAGACCTTCATGGAATGCGTCTATTTGATCTATAGTCCTATTGTAATATTCCAACTAAAGGAATCCGCCGACCTTTTTAAAGTAGGAAAAGGCTAAGAAGGAGAAGAAGAAAGGAAGACTTTTTTTTACCAAACTTTTCACCAACCTCGTTTTCATTTCACAGGCACCCGGGCATGGGAGAGTGACAGAACTGTCTCTCTCCCACCCAAGTTAGAGAGTGACACAGAAAACTATGTCGCTTTCCCACCCGGGTAGGAGAGTGACAGAGATCTGTCTCTCTCCCACCCAAGTTAGAGAGTGACACAGAAAACTATGTCGCTTTCCCACCCGGGCAGGAGAGTGACAGAGATCTGTCGTCTCTCTCCCACCCAAGTTAGAGAGTGACACAGAAAACTATGTCGCTTTCCCACCCGGGCAGGAGAGTGACAGAGAT
>NW_007393412.1:0-1121 GCF_000475195.1 Diaphorina citri | reverse complement strand
GATTTTCCTGTTTCAGGAAAGTTGTTCATCGGGTTTGGAGGGATGTTGAAGTTAATTTCTTTTTCCAACGGCAATCTATGAATAATTCCATCTCCTTCATCATTGAAATTGTGTTCTCGTTTCACTTTGAAGTTGAACTTTGGGAATTCATTATCATTATGCTAAGTTAGTGTCTTGCACTTGAAACTCACTAGTTTTCTCATCTATTCTGTACAAATTGACACCAAAGTTTGGAGTCAGCTTATCTATTACGTCATGAACACATGAATACGGCCTATCACTCTAGGAATTCACCGAACTCTTTACAATATGTAAGATGAAGGATTCCACAGATCTTTGCTCGATGTAGGAATGTGTTCTCTTTATAAACCACATCAGAAACCTTATGTAACTACCAGAACTGAGACTTGAACTACCCCTGCATATTGGTGTTTGTAAAATAAAGTCTGAGATTTGGTGTCTAGAGATAGAGAATAACCTATTCTAAGAAATAATAATGTGGTGCCAAAGTCACTGTTTTCACACACAGTCAGTATTAAGCCAGATTGGCTAGAGATAGAGAATAACCTATTCTAAGAAATAATAATGTGGTGCCAAAGTCACTGTTTTCACACACAGTCAGTATTAAGCCAGATTGATCTAATCTAATGTTCTCTGTATTCCATAAACATAAACTTATGATACTTGGATATGATAACCTCTATCATATTCTTTACTCCTTGGCAAATCACTTCAAACACATTCTAATGACAGATTGTCGTCACTTGTGAGTGAAATACTCATAACATCGTCTAATGCCATGAATTTCTCTTGCTTCTAATGTCTACATTCAAAGCTACATTAATACGGTACGAATTCTCTAATGCGTTTCATTTTAATCATTCGTTTCACTTTGAAGTTGAACTTTGGGAATTCATTATCATTATGCTAAGTTAGTGTCTTGCACTTGAAACTCACTAGTTTTCTCATCTGTTCTGTACAAATTGACACCAAAGTTTGGAGTCAGCTTATCTATTACGTCATGAACACATGAATACGGCCTTCTGCTTATCTACCTCGGTAAGCTGGTAGACTTGGTCAGGCCACAGTCCTCCACCAATAATAAAAAACCCTCCAACTAT
>NW_007393411.1:0-1121 GCF_000475195.1 Diaphorina citri | reverse complement strand
GTGCCTTATGAATCTTAATTCCTTCAACCTTCTCTCAGTTTCAACTTGGCTATGTTTTCTCTTCGGATTTCACGTTTACTTAATTATTTATTTGAGTAGAGAAAACATAGCCAAGTTGAAACTGAGAGAAGGTTGAAGGAATTAAGATTCATAAGGCACGAAAAACTGGGACTGCAGGCTTGGCCTTTATTTTCTGATCTCACCACTAGGCCGACATTTTTGGATAGGAACTTGGCCTTTTTTTTCACATTTGTGTTTTTGTGGGGTCTCTTATACCTGAGTACCCGAGTATTGCACCAAATGTGTTCGGTTCCTCACTGACCTTACTCTATGATTAATTAACACTATCATTTACCATTTTCCATCTAGACATATTACATTTCTCACTTCCTTTCATTTAATATTACATATTATTTTAACTTTTTATCTTTAAGTTTATATCCAGAGGAGTGTGAATAAGGCCTATGGATCATAGGAGAAGATTGATTACCTCCAATTTACCAACCCTTCTTCCTTAACGTGTTAATTACGTATTTCCAATACCTACCTGATGGGGTAATTAACACTGAGAACAGATTGAGATCTTTTGTCTTAAAGAACAATATTAAGAAATGTGATTGATTGACTAATAGGTAGATCACATTTCTGGTATACGTCTTGCTGGTCCTGGATTTTGGTACAACCAAATTTCCTTTCAAAAGAAGAAGAAGAGGACAAAAAGATGAGGAAATTTAATAATTTTATTTCGTTACTCTCTTTCTTCCTTCCTTTCATTCTTTTTTCCTTTCTCTATTTCTTTCTTTCTTCGTCTCTTTCTTTCCTTCCTTCATTCTTCGTCTCTTTCTTTCCTTCCTTCATTCTTCGTCTCTTTCTTTCCTTCCTTCATTCTTCGTCTCTCTTTAATTCCTTCTTTCTTCGTCTCTCTTTACTTCCTTCTTTCTTCGTCTCTCTTTACTTCCTTCTTTCTTCGTCTCTCTTTACTTCCTTCTTTCTTCGTCTCTCTTTACTTACTCTTTATTTCCTTCTTTTATTTCTTCCTTACCTACGTCCTTTCGTCTCTCCTCCCCCCTTCTCTTCTTTTCTTTGGAAAGTAGTTTTCTTTATTGTTATCGCTTAACGGA